>NW_018400861.1:1167-1263 GCF_002168275.2 Theobroma umbraticum | reverse complement strand
AAAATCAATTATGAGATTATAAGAATATTTAAAGCGGGTAGTAAGCCTTTTAAATAGATGTGTGACTCTAAATAGACTTTTCTTGTCAATGAATGC
>NW_018400861.1:1058-1157 GCF_002168275.2 Theobroma umbraticum | reverse complement strand
ACGTTTCTCGAGGTAGACATTTAAATTATAATATATTTTAATCACAAATATAAAAAAATTCAACTTAAAATCAATTTTGAGATTATAAAACCATTTAAA
>NW_018400861.1:651-891 GCF_002168275.2 Theobroma umbraticum | reverse complement strand
AAAAAAAATTCAACTTAAAATAAATTATGAGATTATAAGAATATTTAAAGCGAACAATAAGCCTTTCGAAGGAATGAGTGACTCTAAATAAACTTTTCTTGTCAATGAATGCTTCTTTCTTCATGTTCCTCAAGGTAGACATTCAATCATAGCATGTTTTAATCAAAAATGTAAAAAAATTCAACTTAAAATCACTTATAACATTATAAAACTACTTAAAGCAAGTAATAGGCTTTTTGA
>NW_018400861.1:461-620 GCF_002168275.2 Theobroma umbraticum | reverse complement strand
AAAATCAATTATGAGATTATAAAACTATTTAAAGTGAGTAATATGCCTTTTGAAGGGATAAGTAACTATAAATGAACTTTTCTTCTCAATCAATGGCTTTTTTTTCACGTTTCTTGAATTAGACATTCAATTATTGTCTGTTTTATAGAAAAATATAAA
>NW_018400861.1:197-348 GCF_002168275.2 Theobroma umbraticum | reverse complement strand
CATTTAAACCGAGTAATAAGGCTTTCGAAAAAATGGGTGACTAAAAATGGATTTCTCTTCTCAATGAATGACTTTTTCTATACCTTTCACGAGGTAGGCTTTCAATTATAGTTTGTTTTAAAGAAAAATGTAAAAAAATTTAACTTAAAAT
>NW_018400861.1:0-135 GCF_002168275.2 Theobroma umbraticum | reverse complement strand
ATACAATCAATTATAGTCTGTTTTAACAAAAATATAAAAAAATTTAACTTAAAAATCAATTATGAGACTATAAAACTATTTAAAGCAAGTAATAAGCCTTTTGAATAAATGGGTGACTCTAAATGGACTTTTTTT
>NW_018400860.1:1080-1193 GCF_002168275.2 Theobroma umbraticum | reverse complement strand
TATGAGATTAGAAAACTATTTAAAGTGAGTAATAAGGCTTTTGAAGGAGTGAGAGGCTAGAAATAGACTTCTCTTGCCAGTGAATGGTATTTTCTTCACATTTCTTGAAATAG
>NW_018400860.1:646-808 GCF_002168275.2 Theobroma umbraticum | reverse complement strand
AAATACAACTTACAATCAATTATGAGATTAGAAAACCATTTAAAGCGTGTATTAAGCTTTTGAAGGAATAGTTGACTATAAATGGGCTTTTCTTGTCAACGAATGCTCTTTTCTTCATGTTTCTTGAGATAGATATTCAATTATACTCTGTTTTAATGAAAA
>NW_018400860.1:521-636 GCF_002168275.2 Theobroma umbraticum | reverse complement strand
ATTGAACTTAAAATCAATTATGAGATTATCAATCCATTTAGAAGGAGTAAAAAGGCTATTGAAGGACTATGAGGCTATAAATAGATTTTTGTTATCCATGAATGTTTTTTTCTTC
>NW_018400860.1:0-118 GCF_002168275.2 Theobroma umbraticum | reverse complement strand
AAAAAAATTCAACTTAAAATCAATTATTAGATTATAAAACCATTTCAAGCTAGTGATAAGCCTCTTGAAGGATTGGGAGGCTATATATGAACTTTTCTTGCCAATGAATGCTCTTTTC
>NW_018400859.1:896-1037 GCF_002168275.2 Theobroma umbraticum | reverse complement strand
ATTTAAAGCAAGTAATAAGGCTTTTGAAGGTATAGGTGACTATAAATGAACTTTGCTTGCCAATGAATGCTTTTTTCTTTACGTTTTTCAAGGTAGATATTCAATTATAGCCTATTTTAACAGAAAATGTAAAAAAATTCA
>NW_018400859.1:341-492 GCF_002168275.2 Theobroma umbraticum | reverse complement strand
GGGTGACTATAAATAGACTTTTCTTGCCAATGAATGCTTTTTTCTTCATGCTTCCCATGGTAGACATTCAATTCTAGTATGTTTTAACCAAAAATGAGCAAAGATTTCAAATTTAAATCAATTTTGATATTATAAAACCATTTAAAGGGAG
>NW_018400859.1:0-120 GCF_002168275.2 Theobroma umbraticum | reverse complement strand
TAAAAAATTTGAACTTAAAATTAATTTTGAGAATATAAAACCATTTAAAGTGATCAATTAGGCTTCTGAAGTAATAGGTGACTATAAATAGACTTTTCTTACCAATGAATACTTTTTGCT
>NW_018400858.1:3318-3417 GCF_002168275.2 Theobroma umbraticum | reverse complement strand
CCTTTATGTTTCTTGACGTTGACATTCAATTATAATCTTTTTTAACCAAAAATGCACAGAGAATTCAAATTGCAATCAATTTTGAGATTACAAAACCAT
>NW_018400858.1:3185-3308 GCF_002168275.2 Theobroma umbraticum | reverse complement strand
TATTAAGGCTTTTGAATGAATGGGTGTCTATAAATGGACTTTTCTTGCCGACAAATACATTTTTCTTTGCGTTTCTCAAGATTGACATTCAATTATAGTCTGTTTTAACCAAAAATGTAAAAA
>NW_018400858.1:2587-2882 GCF_002168275.2 Theobroma umbraticum | reverse complement strand
TTGAAGGAATGGGTGACTATAAATGGACTTTTCTTGCCAATGAATACCTTTTCTGCCATATTTCTTGACATTGACATTCAATTAAAATCTTTTTTAACCAATAATGAACAAAGAATTCAAATTTTAATCAATTTTGAGATTACAAAACCAATTAAAGTAAGTATTAAGACTTTTGAACGAATGGGTGACTATTAATGAACTTTTCTTGCCAATGAATGCTTTTACCTTCACATTTCTTGAGGTCGACATTGAATTATAATCTTTTGTAACTAAAAATGTACAAAGAATTCAAATT
>NW_018400858.1:2354-2577 GCF_002168275.2 Theobroma umbraticum | reverse complement strand
TTGAGATTACAAAACCATTTAAAGTGAGCCATAAGACTTTTGGAGGAATGGGTGACTGTAAATGAAATTTTCTTACCAATGAACCTTTTTCTTCATGTTTTTTGAGGTTGACATTCAATTATAATCTATTTTAACTAAAAAAGTACAAAGTATTCAAATTTAAATCAACTTTGAGATTATAAAACAATTTAAAGTGAGTAATAAGGCTTTTGAAGGAATGGGT
>NW_018400858.1:2147-2254 GCF_002168275.2 Theobroma umbraticum | reverse complement strand
TTAAATTTCAATTCTTTGTACATTTTTGGTTAAAACAGATTATAATTGAATGTCAACGTCAAGAAACATCAAGGAAAAGACATTCATTGGCAAGAAAAGTCCACTAA
>NW_018400858.1:1960-2137 GCF_002168275.2 Theobroma umbraticum | reverse complement strand
TTCTTTCAAAAAGCCTTATTACTCGCTTTACATGATTTTATTATGCCATAATTGAACTTTTTTACATTTATAGTTAAAACAGACTAGAATTGATGCCTACCTTGATAAACTTAATGAAAAAGGCATTAATTGGCAAGAAAAGTCCATTTATAGTAACCCATTCCTTTAAAAGCCTTA
>NW_018400858.1:1860-1950 GCF_002168275.2 Theobroma umbraticum | reverse complement strand
TAAATGGTTTTATAATCTCAAAGTTGATTTAAATTTGAATTCTTTGTACTTTCTTGATTAAAATAGATTATAATTAAATGTCAACCTCAA
>NW_018400858.1:1760-1850 GCF_002168275.2 Theobroma umbraticum | reverse complement strand
GAAAAAGGTTCATTGGTAAGAAAAGTTCATTTACAATCACCCATTCCTCTAAAAGCATTATGACTCACTTTAAATGATTTTGTAATCTCA
>NW_018400858.1:1619-1750 GCF_002168275.2 Theobroma umbraticum | reverse complement strand
AAATTTGAATTCTTTGTACATTTTTAGTTAAAAAGTATTATAATTCAATGTCGACCTCAAGAAATGTGAAGGTAAAAGCATTCATTGGTAAGAAAAGTCCATTAATAGTCACCCATTCCTCCAAAAAGCCT
>NW_018400858.1:1509-1595 GCF_002168275.2 Theobroma umbraticum | reverse complement strand
TAATGTCATAATTGATTTTAAGTTGAACTTTTTTACATTTTTGGTTAAAACAGATTAGAACTGATGTCTACCCCGAGAAACATAAT
>NW_018400858.1:1428-1499 GCF_002168275.2 Theobroma umbraticum | reverse complement strand
TTCGTTGGTAAGAAAATTCCATTTATTGTCACCTATTCCTTCAAAATCATTTTTTCTCACTTTAAATGGTT
>NW_018400858.1:1250-1418 GCF_002168275.2 Theobroma umbraticum | reverse complement strand
AAAATTGATTTAAAGTTGAATTCTTTGTACATTGTTTTGTCAAAACAGATTATAATTGGATGTCAACCTCATGAAACATGAAGAAAAAGGCATACATTGGTAAGAAAAATCCTCTTATAGTCACCCATTCCTTCAAAAGCCTTATTACTCGCTTTAAATGATTTTCTA
>NW_018400858.1:636-779 GCF_002168275.2 Theobroma umbraticum | reverse complement strand
TTTGAATTCTTTGTACATTTTTGGTTAAAACAGATTATAATTGAATGTCAACTTTAATAAACATTAAGAAAAAGGCATACATTGGCAAGAAAAATCTGTTCATAGTCACCCATTCCATCAAAAGCCTCATTACTCGCTTTAAA
>NW_018400858.1:469-626 GCF_002168275.2 Theobroma umbraticum | reverse complement strand
ATGCCATAATTTATTTTTGGTTGAAGTTTTTTACATTTTTGGTTAAAGTTTTTTACATTTTTGGTTAAAACAGACTATAATTGAATGTCAATTTAGAGAAACGCAAAGAAAAAGGTATTTGTTGGAAAGAAAAATCCATTTATAGTCACACATTCCT
>NW_018400858.1:0-116 GCF_002168275.2 Theobroma umbraticum | reverse complement strand
TTATAATTGAATGTCAACCTCAAGAAACATGAAGAACAAGGCATACATTGACAAGAAAAATACTTTTATAGTCACCCATTCCTTCAAAAGCCTTATTACTCGCTTTAAATGGTTTT
>NW_018400857.1:2126-2269 GCF_002168275.2 Theobroma umbraticum | reverse complement strand
ATTTTTGGTTCAAATGGATTATAATTAAATCTCTACCTCGAGAAACATGAGGAATAAGCCATTCATTTGCAAGACAAGTCCATTTATAGTCACCCATGCCTTCAAAAATCTTATTACTCGCTTTAAATGGTTTTATAATTTCA
>NW_018400857.1:1964-2116 GCF_002168275.2 Theobroma umbraticum | reverse complement strand
TAAGTTGAATTCTTTTTTTATTTTAGTTAAAATAGTTTATAATTAACTGTCTATCTTGAAAAACATGAAGAAAGAGCCATTCATTGACAAGAAAAGCCTATTTATAATTACCCAAGCCTTCGGAAGCCTTATTACTCGCTTTAAATGGATTT
>NW_018400857.1:1600-1954 GCF_002168275.2 Theobroma umbraticum | reverse complement strand
AATTGATTTTAAATTGAATTTTTTTACATTTTTGGTTAAAACAGTTTAGAATTAAATGTCTTCCTTGAGAAACATGAAAAAAAAGCCATTCATTGGCAGGAAAAGTCCATTTTATAGTCACCCACGCCTTCGAAAGCTTCATTACTCGCTTTAAATGGTTGTATAACCTCATAATTGATTTTAAGTAGCATTGTTTTGAATTTTTGGTTAAAATAGATAATCATTGAATGTTTACCACAAGAAACATGAAGAAAGAGCCATTCATTGGCAAGAAAAGCCTACTTGTAGTCACCCATGCCATCCAAAAGCCTTATTACTTACTTTAAATGCTTTTATAATCTCGTAACTGACTTT
>NW_018400857.1:1241-1469 GCF_002168275.2 Theobroma umbraticum | reverse complement strand
GCAAGTAAAGTCCATTTATAGTCACCCATGCCTTCGAAAGCCTTATTTCTCGCTATAAATGGTTTTATAATCTCATAATTAATTTTAAGTTGAATTGTTTTTTCATTTTTGTTTCAAATAGATTATAATTAAATCTCTACCTCAAGAAACGTGAAAAAAAAGTCATTCATTTGCAAAACAAGTCCATTTATTATCCCCCAAGCCTTCAAAAGCCTTATTACTCGCTTT
>NW_018400857.1:1102-1231 GCF_002168275.2 Theobroma umbraticum | reverse complement strand
ATAATTTCATAATTGACTTTAAGTTGAATTCTCATTTTATTTTAGTTAAAATAGATTATAATTAATTGTGTACCATTAGAAACATGAAGAAAGAGCCATTCATTGACAAGAAAAGCCTATTTATAGTCA
>NW_018400857.1:719-867 GCF_002168275.2 Theobroma umbraticum | reverse complement strand
ATGTCTACCTTGAGAAACATGAAGAAAAAGCCATTCATTGGCAGGAAAAGTCCAATTTATAGTCACCCACGCCTTCGAAAGCATTATTACTCGTTTTAAATGGTTGTATAACCTCATAATTGATTTTAAGTTGAATTGTTTTGCATTT
>NW_018400857.1:355-486 GCF_002168275.2 Theobroma umbraticum | reverse complement strand
AACTGACTTTAAGTGAAATTATTTTTTGTTTTTGTTTAAAATAGAATATAATTAGATATCTACCTCCAGAAACGTGAAGAAAAGCCAATCATTGGCAAGTAAAGTCCATTTATAGTCACCCATGCCTTCGG
>NW_018400857.1:260-345 GCF_002168275.2 Theobroma umbraticum | reverse complement strand
TCTCGCTTTAAATGGTTTTATAATCTCATAAGTATTTTTAAGTTGAATTTTTTTGCATTTTTGGTTCAAATAGATTATAACTAAA
>NW_018400857.1:156-250 GCF_002168275.2 Theobroma umbraticum | reverse complement strand
AAGAAATGTGAAGAAAAAGCCATTCATTTGCAAGACAAGTCCATTTATAGTCGTCCATGCCTTCAAAAGCCTTATTACTCGCTTTAAGTGGTTT
>NW_018400857.1:0-146 GCF_002168275.2 Theobroma umbraticum | reverse complement strand
TAATTGACTTTAAGTTGAATTCTCTTTTTATTTTAGTTAATATAGATTATAATTAATTGTCTACCTTGAGAAACATGAAGAAAGAGCAATTTATTGACAAGAAAAGCCTATTTATAGTCACCCAAGCCTTCGAAAGTCTTATTACT
>NW_018400856.1:2033-2173 GCF_002168275.2 Theobroma umbraticum | reverse complement strand
GAAGGCATGGGTAACTATAAATGGACTTCTCTTATCAATGGATATCATTTCTTTGCATTTTCTTGAGGCAGACAATTAATTATAACCTATTTTAATAAAAAATGTTAAAAAGTTCAACTTAAAACTAATTATGAGATTAA
>NW_018400856.1:1715-1831 GCF_002168275.2 Theobroma umbraticum | reverse complement strand
AGGCATAAGTGACTATAAAAGGACTTTTCTTGCCAATGGATATCTTTTTCTTCATGTTTTTAGATGCAGACATTCGATTATAATCTGTTTTAAAAAAAATGTAAAGAAATTCAACT
>NW_018400856.1:1623-1705 GCF_002168275.2 Theobroma umbraticum | reverse complement strand
GGACATCTTTTTCTTCATGTTTTTCAATGTAGACATTCAATTATAATCTGTTTTAATAAAAAAATGTAAAAAAATTCAACTT
>NW_018400856.1:1261-1443 GCF_002168275.2 Theobroma umbraticum | reverse complement strand
TATAATCTGTTTTAATAAAAATTATAAAAAAATTCAAATTGAAATCAATTATGATGTTGAAAAATTATTTAAGGCGAGCAATAAAGCTTTCGAACACATGGGTGACTATAAATGGACTTCTCTTGCCAATGGATATCGTTTTCTTTACGTTTTTTGAGGCAGACATTCAATTATAATCAATT
>NW_018400856.1:1042-1251 GCF_002168275.2 Theobroma umbraticum | reverse complement strand
TTATAAAAAAAATTAAATTAAAATCAATTATGAGGTTATAAAATTATTTAAAGGGAGTAATATAACTTTCGAACGCATGGGTAACCATAAATATGCTTTTTCTGTCAAAGAATATCTTTTTCATTATATTTCTCGAGGTAGACATTCAAAAATAATATTTTTTTATAAAAGTATAAAAAAATCCAAATTAAAATCAATTTTGAAATTAA
>NW_018400856.1:837-1032 GCF_002168275.2 Theobroma umbraticum | reverse complement strand
AAAGCAAGTAATAAGGCGTTCGAAGGCATGGGTAATTATAAATGGACTTTTCTTGCCAATGGATATATTAAATTACAATATTTTATAATAAAAATATAAAAAAATTTAAATTAAAATTAATTATAAGGTTATAAAATCCTTTAAAGCGAGTACTAAGGCCTTCGAAGGCATGGGTTACTATATATGGACTTTTCT
>NW_018400856.1:711-827 GCF_002168275.2 Theobroma umbraticum | reverse complement strand
TATCTTTTTCTTCATGTTTCTCGAGGTAGACATTCACTTATAATTTGTTTTATAAAAAATATAAAAAATTCAACCTAAAATCAATTATGAGGTTATAAAATCATTTAAAGCAAGTA
>NW_018400856.1:285-450 GCF_002168275.2 Theobroma umbraticum | reverse complement strand
TTCGAAGGTATGGGTAACTATAAATGGACTTTTCTTACCAATGGATATCTTTTTTTTCACGTTTCTCAATGCAAACATTCAATTATAATCTATTTTAAAAAAAATATAAACAAATTCAACTTAAAATCAATTATGAGGTTATGAAATCATTTAATTCGAGTAATA
>NW_018400856.1:0-117 GCF_002168275.2 Theobroma umbraticum | reverse complement strand
ATATCTTTTTCTTCATGTTTCTCGTGGTAGACATTCAATTATAATCTGTTTTAAAAAAATATAAAAAAAAATCAAATTAAAATCAATTATGATATTATAAAATTATTTAAGGCAAGT
>NW_018400855.1:4142-4252 GCF_002168275.2 Theobroma umbraticum | reverse complement strand
AGAGACTATAAATGGACTTTTCTTTCAAATAAATGGGTTTTTCTACACATTTCTAAAGGCAAGCATTCAATTATAGTTTGTTTTAATGAAAAAGGTAAAAAATTCAACTT
>NW_018400855.1:3719-3911 GCF_002168275.2 Theobroma umbraticum | reverse complement strand
ACTTTTGTTGCCAATGAATACTTTTTTCTTCATGTTTCATATGGTAGACATTCAGTTATAATTTGTTTTAATGAAAACTGTAAAAAAATACAACTTAAAATCAATTATGACATTATAAAACTTTTTCAAGCGAGTACAAAGGCTTTAGAAGGAATGGGTGCTTATAAATGAACTTTCCTTACCAATGAATAC
>NW_018400855.1:3301-3452 GCF_002168275.2 Theobroma umbraticum | reverse complement strand
ATGGATGACTATATTTGGATTTTTCTTAGTAATGAATACCTTTTTCTTCATGTTGCTCAACATATGCATTCAATTATAGTCTGTTTTAACCATAAACGTAAAAAAATTCAATTGAAAATCAATTATGAGATTATAAAACCATTTAAAGCGA
>NW_018400855.1:2995-3146 GCF_002168275.2 Theobroma umbraticum | reverse complement strand
AAAACCATTTAAAGTGAGTAATAAGGCTTTTAAAGGAATGGGTGGCTATAAATGAACTTTTCTTGCCAATTAATACCTTTTTCTTCACGTTTCTCGATATATACATTCAATTATAGTCTATTTTAACCAAAAATATAAAACAATTTAACTT
>NW_018400855.1:2915-2985 GCF_002168275.2 Theobroma umbraticum | reverse complement strand
ATGAGATTATAAAACCATTTAAAGTGTATAATTAGGCTTTTGAAGGAATGGAAGACTATAAATAGACTTT
>NW_018400855.1:2816-2905 GCF_002168275.2 Theobroma umbraticum | reverse complement strand
AATTGGGTTTTGCTCCACAATTCTAGAGGCAGGATTTCAATTATAGTCTGTTTTAATAAAAAATATAAAAAATTCAAGTTAAAATCAAT
>NW_018400855.1:2515-2716 GCF_002168275.2 Theobroma umbraticum | reverse complement strand
ATAAGGCTTTTAAAGGAATGGGTGACTATAAATGGACTTTTGTTGCTAATGAATACTTTTTTCTTCATGTTTCATATGGTAGATATTTAATTATAATCTGTTTTAATGAAAAATGTAAAAAAATACAACTTAAAATCAATTATGACATTATAAAACTTTTTCAAGCGTGTACTAAGGCTTTAGAAGGAATGGGTGCTTATA
>NW_018400855.1:2411-2505 GCF_002168275.2 Theobroma umbraticum | reverse complement strand
CCTTACCAATGAATACCTTTTTCATTACGTTTCTCAACGTAAATATTCAAGTATAATCTGTTTTAACCAAAAAGTGAAAAAAATTGAACTTAAA
>NW_018400855.1:1988-2121 GCF_002168275.2 Theobroma umbraticum | reverse complement strand
GGTAAGCATTCAATTATAGTCCGTTTTAATAAAAAATGTAAAAAATTTAACTTAAAAACAATTATGAGATTATAAAACCATTTAAAGTGAGTAATAAGACTTTTAAATGAATAGGTGGCTATAAATGAACTTT
>NW_018400855.1:1901-1978 GCF_002168275.2 Theobroma umbraticum | reverse complement strand
GAATACCTTTTTCTTCACGTTTCTCGGTATAGACATTCAATTATAGTCTATTTTAACCAAAAATATAAAAACATTTA
>NW_018400855.1:1697-1891 GCF_002168275.2 Theobroma umbraticum | reverse complement strand
AATTATGAGATTATAAAACCATTTAAAGTGTATAATTAGGCTTTTGAAAGAATGAAAGACTATAAATAGACTTTTCTTCTAAATAATTGGGTTTTGCTCCACAATTCTCAAGGCAGGATTTCAATTATAGTCTGTTTTAGTAAAAAATATAAAAAATTCAAGTTAAAATCAATTATGAGATTATAAAACCATTT
>NW_018400855.1:1497-1686 GCF_002168275.2 Theobroma umbraticum | reverse complement strand
TAAGGCTTTTGAAGAAATGGGTGACCATAACTAGACTTTTTTTACCAATGAATGTCTTTTTCTTCATGTCTCACGAGGTAGGTGTTCAATTATAATTTGTTTTACCAAAAAATGCAAAAAAAATTAAACTTAAAATCAATTTTGATATTATAAAACCATTTAAAGCGAGTAATAAAACTTTTGAAGGAA
>NW_018400855.1:1127-1456 GCF_002168275.2 Theobroma umbraticum | reverse complement strand
AGATTATAAAACCATTCAAAGTGAGTAATAAGGCTTTTAAAGGAATGGGTGGCTATAAATGAACTTTTCTTACCAATGAATACCTTTTTCTTAATGTTTCTCGATATAGACATTCAATTATAGTCTATTTTAGCCAAAAATATAAAAACATTTAACTTAAAATCAATTATGAGATTATAAAACCATTTAAAGTGAGTAATAAGGCTTTTGAAGAAATGGGTGACCATAACTAGACTTTTTTTACCAATGAATGCCTTTTTCTTCACGTCTCACGAGGTAGGTATTCAATTATAATTTGTTTTAACTAAAAATGCAAAAAAAATTAAACT
>NW_018400855.1:953-1117 GCF_002168275.2 Theobroma umbraticum | reverse complement strand
TTTGAGATTATAAAACCATTTAAATCGAGAAATAAAACTTTTGAAGGAATGGACGACTATAAATAGACTTTTCTTCTCAATGCATGGCTTTTTCTACATATTTCTTAAGACAAGCATTGAATTATAGTCCGTATTAATGAAAAATGTAAACAAATTCAACCTAA
>NW_018400855.1:782-943 GCF_002168275.2 Theobroma umbraticum | reverse complement strand
GAGATTATAAAACCATTTAAAGTGAGTAACAAGGCTTTTAAAGGAATGGGTGGCTATAAATGGACTTTTCTTACCAATGAATACCTTTTTCTTATTGTTTCTCGATATAGACATTCAATTATAGTCTATTTTAGCCAAAAATATAAAAAAATTTAACTTAA
>NW_018400855.1:0-113 GCF_002168275.2 Theobroma umbraticum | reverse complement strand
TTTTTCTCAATGAATGGCTTTTTCTACATGTCTCCTAAGGCAAGCATTGAATTCTAGTTTGTATTAATGAAAAATGTAAACAAATTCAACCTAAAATCAATTATGAGATTATA
>NW_018400854.1:838-1333 GCF_002168275.2 Theobroma umbraticum | reverse complement strand
TAGAAACATGAAGAAAAAAGTATTCATTGGCAAGAAAAATCCATTTATAGTCACACATACGTTAAAAAGCATTATTACACTCTTTAAATAGTTTTGTAATGCCGTAATTGATTTTAAGTTGAATTTTTTTTTTGTATCTTTTATTAAACAGACTATAATTGAATGTCTAGCTTGAAAAATATAAAGAAAAAGGCATTCATTGGCAAAAGAAGTCCATTTATAGTCATCTATGCCTTCAAAAGCCTTATTACTCACTTTATATGGTTTTATAATCTCAAAATTGATTTAAATTTTAATTCTTTGTACATTTTTTATTATAACCGACTAGGATTGAATGTCTAGCTTTAGAAACATGAATAAAAAAGTATTCATTGGCAAGAAAAGTCCATTTATAGTCACCAATTCCTTCAAAAGCCTTACTACTCACTTTATATAGTTTTGTAATCTCAAAATTGATTTAAATTTGAATTTTTTGTACATTTTTGGTTAAAACAG
>NW_018400854.1:0-144 GCF_002168275.2 Theobroma umbraticum | reverse complement strand
TCATTGGCAAGAAAAGTCTATTTATAGTCACCCATTGCTTTAAAAGCCTTATTATTCACTCTAAATAGTTTTATAATCTCAAAATTTTTTTTAAGTTCAATTTTTTTTGCTTTTCTGGTTAAAACATATTATAATTGAATGTAT
>NW_018400853.1:0-5605 GCF_002168275.2 Theobroma umbraticum | reverse complement strand
TTCTTATTCCAAAATTATTGTTACCAACCAAACACTGCAATAAGTCATAATAACTATTTCTGTCCTATTTCTGTCCTATTTCATTCGTCATACCAAACAAAGTAATAACTATTCTATTCTATTCCTACCTTATTCTATTCCCACATAATAACTATTCTATTTCATTCTTGCCTATTACACCAACCAAACGTAACCTTAGTAGAATGGTGCATGAAGAACAAAAAATGTGACATGATACACTTCTAGTATCATTATGGGCATATAAGACTTCCAAGCGTGGACCTATGAATGTAATTCCTTTTTCACTAATATATGGGACAAAGGCTATACTACTTGTGAAAATTCTAGTTCCATCTGTAAGATTAGCCATAGACATTGAACTTGATAATGATGCTTTATGGATGTTAGAATTGGAAGCATTAGAGGAAAGAATAGATAGAGCAAAGAAGAACTTATTAGTTTATCAAAGAAGGTTGAGTAGAGCTTATGACAAGCTAGTGAAGAGAAAGAATTTTGAGGAGGGTGATTTAGTTCTATGTGCAACTGAGACCATATATTGTTCATGAGGAACCCCATCTTCTAAATTCAGCCTAAAATGGGAAAGACCATATATTGTTCATGAGGTAAATGAGAGTAAATATTGCAAGTTGATAAATCTGAAGAACAACGCTATCACTGCTCAAATCAATTGGAGCACTAGGGAAGAAGAAGTATGGGGATTAATTGGATTAGCTCTAGCATCATCAATATCAACTCCAACATCATGAATAACCTCAACATTTGAAATAACTTTAAGGACAACTTTAACAACAAGAATATCCTTAGTATCAAGAACAACTTCATCTTGAATAACCTAGGAACTAAGAATGATTTTAATTTCAAAAACAAAAATGGAACAACATCAATTAGAGTAACACAATAATATGTTTATACTTGGTTCATAGTGGAGCTCTGAACATGAGAAGGAAATAAAACATCCAAAATAATGAAATCATTAAAAAGGGCTAGTTGAGCCTCAACTTCAGCTTTATCAACATCAACATCAATAGACTCATCATCAGATTCATCATTATTTTTAAAGCCCCATGATTCCTCCTCAATCTCTACTTCAGAGGTTTCTTCCTCTTCAATTGAATTAAGTTCTACTCTTGTAGGTGATTCTCTCTAAAAAAAAGAAACAAAATAAAGAAATGAAAAAAAATGTAAAAGAAGAAACAAAAGAAGAACTTATTTTTCGATAGGCATGTTTATCTTTTGTTTAACGAGTAGGAGCATAAGGAGCAGTATCTTCTTCTTTAATTATATTTTCCTTCTTTTTAAGGGGAATCAAGTACAAGGACACATTAGTGTTACTTACATGAGGAGTGCAGAAACGAGCCTTGGAATTAGTTAATGGCATAGTAAAAGATCTCCATTTTTTAAGACACTTTCTAATAAGCAAACCATTCAGAAGTGTGGATGCCAACTCTATCAAAAGTCAATACAGTACAACTCTTAAGTTTATTTAAACAGAGTTGAAGTCCTGTCATGAGAAATGAAGAAACACAAGAAAAAAAACTAATAGATGAAAAAGAGTCAGACGGAGCTAGTTGGTCAAATCTAAATTGACGTGCCACTTTATAAGGAGAATACAGCTCGACAGAATGAAAGTCTCTATCTCTATCAAAACTAGAACTCTCAATCATAGAAGGTAATTAGGAACTATAAACCAATACACAAAAGTTAATACATTGTGAGCTTATTCTTTTAAGTTGTAGAGGATGGCGGTCATAATAAATTTAAGGATCACTAAATCCATTTATAAGCTGCACATAAGGTTTAGGATTGAATTCTTTTATCACATCTATCACTTCAAGAATATTACCAATTATTCCTAGATTAAGGGTTATTTATGAAAAAAGATGCAAAAGGATATGCATTAGGCACAAAAGCATAAATACCAAACATTTCCCATAGGGATAACTAAATGAAAGAAGTATCTACATAAGTCAAAACTTTATAACGTCTAGTTGACTCGATAGTTTTGAGTTGCTACAAGTCAAGTCTTTTACATAGAGATTATAAATATAGTGGAGCAAAAGAAAAACGTACTCCTTTGACAATTTTTATTGCTAAAGGAACAACTATCGAAGATACCATCATCTAGACACTTTGGGAGCATGTGTCGTGCCAGCCAAAAGATTATTAAGGCTAGTAGCTCATGCCCATGGTTTGGGTACTCAGGAGAACTAATTTCAATCCCTTTAATATTGAATTTTTTATGAAAGAAAACTCATATCCAATTAGAGAACCGTGCAACCTTCGAAATTTTACTCAAACTCTCGAATTAATCAAAGAAAAAGTCTTTAATACATACCTATTCTTCAGAAAGCTTGATAGAGTGAAAATCATGCTTCCCTATATAAGGAAGTTCCAAAAAAACACACACATCTTCCAAAATAAAAGTAAATTCCCCTCATGTTGTAATTATAGTATGAGAAAAAGTGCTTTGCCTTACAAGAATAACATGCCATACATCCATCCTTTTTTTTTATGAATTTTGAGATTGGAAGTGACACGTATAGCATCAAGTATTCCAGCAAATGAGAGAAGTTTAACATAAGTAAAATTCTTCAATACCTTATTTACCCACTCATCCCAGTCATGAACAAATTAAGAATTGAAGTCTAACTTAGTAGTAAAAAGTGAAAATGCACCACGCTTAAACCTAAACTTAAGAATGAATAATCTTGAAATACTGCTTTTTTTTATGAGAAAGTGCTTTTGAGTAAAGGCAATTCCAATCATATCCATTAGATTCCAAGGCATGTTCGTCAATCTGTTTAGCATGGATTTCTTCCCAAAAACAATCTACCCCACTTTCTCTAATATTTCATCTTTCCAATTTTCAAGGATAGGAAGAACTTTACCACTCTTTCGTACTTTAATCTTCTTGGAAGGAATTACTTCGAAATCATTATTCTTCCTTTTATGTGTAATGGTTTTTTTTCTTCTTGCAACCCTTTCAGGCTCATTATAATGGATCGTTGAAGGGAAACGCATCTGAGGCATAAAGAAAAATGAAAAAAGAAGCCTAACAAACATGATCACAGAAAAAGAGATAAGTATACATATTTGCAATAATTTTATTTATATTTTTATTAAGGAAAAAAAACATAAAACACCAACAAAGTAAAACAACAAAATTTATCAAAATTATAGATATTATTATTATTATTTAAAAAATTTAATTAATTAATTAATTAATAACAATAAAGAAAAAAATTGTAATATAAAAAAAGAAAGAAGATGCAATATTTAAAAAAAAGTCAAAATAAAAATAGAATTTGCAACATCTTGCTATTCTCTAAAATCAAACAATTTTTTGTTTGCTTGAACATATATATATATATATATATATATATATAGGCCTTATCTCATGCATGAAAAATTTTCTTTTCTCAACTTTCAATTAAAAAAAAATTCATTTAGGGGGCAACAAGTAAGTGAAATTCAATTTTTTGAAAATAAGAAAAAAAATCAAACAAGAAATTGCAAGAAAGAAAAACTTACTTGCTTGAAAAGATTTGCAAAAGAACTGGCATTGTTCTGAACTTTGTTTTGCTTTACTTTGAATCTGATTGAGGAAAATTGTTCGTAGTAGCTTCATATTTATAAGGCACATGAAATCAATGTTTTTATGAAAAATATCAACTTTCTTTTTACCATTTGTATCTTGAAAATCTTATTTTATATGAAAAAAATATTATTACAAAATCAATCAAATATTACACAAAATATTAGCATCACAACTTACATAAGACAGTAACATGTTACTACTTGAGGTGTTACTGCCCAAAGTGTTACAGTATAATACGTTGTAATACAAAACAAAACTTTTCCCTAAATTAATGCATAAGATTTATTTTTAAGTAAGAATTCTTATGCTGAGGCACAATATAGATATTTAATTTTGGTTAATACCTATTATCTAAAGAATTATTTTATAACATAATATTGTATGGAGAAAAATGAAAACAATAATTACAAGTAAAACACTACTTTACGTAAAATAATTAAAAAAAATAAATTACTACTTCATATTAAACAACTAGAATAAGTAGAGCTATACTTTATGTGGAAAAACTAATATAAGTAGAATAACTACTTCACATAAAATAATCACTTCACACAAATGACAATGAAAGTAATATTAAATAAGTGGTAAGGTTTATGGGTTACTTTCATCTTAAGATATTTTAGACAGTTTGAATTTGTGGCTCAAACGTGGAGATAGTTAAAAGGTCTTTCTTTTAACTTTTTCCTGAAGCACAAATGTTTCCTTCTTTTAGCTTGTTCTATTATATCTATTCACATACAGCTTTTTCTCTTTTACCTGTTCACATACAACTTCTTCTCTTATAACTGTTCACGTACAACTCTTATTTATTAGCTTCTATTGAAGAATAAGTCTTATTGCATCTAATAACTTCAACAATCCAATAATAAGTTTCTAACTATTATTCGACATTAACTCTCAGTAACGGTTACGTAATATTAAAACTCTCATTAATAATATCATTCATTACGTGTGTTAAAACCTTTTCTTGTAATCATTACTTTTGACATTATATATAGAGTCATCACAATTCATTGAAGGGACTTTTACTTTTCGAAACTACCTTACTCTTACTCAAAACTGGCCTCTCTAGCCCTCTTATACATTGTCTACTTATTTTCTTTTTGTTCTTTTTCATTTGTCACGATACTCAATAGTTTAAAAATTGCTTCGATCTTCCTCTTTGTCACTTCTAATACATCTTTTACTTGTTTGCAACGCTTCTTCTTCTTATCACAAGAACCCATTTTCAAAATGTAAATTGAGTTTTATTAATGTTTAATATATTGGTATATATGTGTGTTTGTTATATAAAATAAATGTATACAAAACCTTGAAAAATAAAATTTATTGACCAGTAAACGTTTCTTGCAAAAAAAAAAAACAAAACAACAAAAGTGAAACGGTGAGTTTCGCAGTGAGCTTGATTTTTTTTTTATTTTTTTATTTTTTGGTAAAGGAAGTTAGCTTTTATTAGGTTTTAGTTATCGTGCTGGTGAAGTGTCCATGGAAACTGTGAGCTTCGCCCATCTGTGAGAGGAAAAGCAGAAACAAATCCAAAAACAAAAAGCATAAAGGAGAATTATCACATTGACAACCATGACTGGTAATTCTTTTTTCTTTTAATTCATTATTCAATAAAACTTTATGTTTACTAATCAAATTCTACTATCTTAGCTAATCAATTTTGTTGAGAACGCTCCTTCAATGATCTCAAATTGCATGATTGAGTTTCAGCTCTCTTTGTTTGTCGTTCTTAGTATTCAATCGGTTTTTTCTGATTTGGGTTTTTATTTTAATCCAATTCGCTTTTGTTTCTTTAAAGTACGTTATAGAGAGAGAAACTTTTCTTTTCCCGATAATCAGAGATATCAGCAGCTGCAATGACTTTTTTTTGGGGGTGAAATCAAATGGGTTATTGTTTTGTTAATTATTTCTGCAGGTTTTGGTGATAGTTTTATAGTTATCATGAAATTTACATCATAATGATTGATTTAAAAAAAAAAA
>NW_018400852.1:2954-3047 GCF_002168275.2 Theobroma umbraticum | reverse complement strand
GAAGAAAATGATATCCATTGGCAAGAAAAGTCCATTTATAGTCACCTATGCCTTAGAAAACCTTATTACACGCTTAAAATGATTTTATAACCT
>NW_018400852.1:2779-2944 GCF_002168275.2 Theobroma umbraticum | reverse complement strand
TTTAATTTTAATTTTTTTATTTTCTATTAAAACAGATTATAATTAAATGTCTGTTTCTGAAAACGTGAAGAAAAAGATATCCATTGGCAAAAAAAGTCTATTTATTGTCATCCATGCCTTAAAAAGCCTTATCACTCATTTTAAATGATTGTATAACCTCATAAT
>NW_018400852.1:2371-2488 GCF_002168275.2 Theobroma umbraticum | reverse complement strand
GTCTTAGGAAACCAGAACAAAAAGGTATCCATTCGTAAGAAAAGTCCATTTATAGTCGCCCATACCTTCAAAAGCCTCATCACTCGCTTTTAATGATTTTGTAACCTCATAATTGAT
>NW_018400852.1:2073-2236 GCF_002168275.2 Theobroma umbraticum | reverse complement strand
TAATTTTAATTTTTTTATTTTTTATTAAAACAGATTATAATTAAATGTGTGCCTTAAAAAACGTAAAGAAAATTATATCCATTGGCAAGAGAAGTCCATTTATTGTCACTCATGCCTTTGAAAGCCTTATTACTCGCTTTAAATAGTTTTGTAATCTCATAAT
>NW_018400852.1:1597-1708 GCF_002168275.2 Theobroma umbraticum | reverse complement strand
TTTATAATCTCATAATTGATTTTAATTTGAGTTTTTTTATATTTTTTATTAAAACTAATTATAATTGAATGTCTGCCTCAAGAAACGTGAAGAAATAGATATCCATTGGCA
>NW_018400852.1:1166-1312 GCF_002168275.2 Theobroma umbraticum | reverse complement strand
ATTTTAAGTTAAATTGTTTTATATTTTTTATTAAAACAGATTATAATTGAATGTTTACATTGAGAAATAATAAGAAAAAGATATTCATTGACAAGAAAAGTCCATTTCTAGTCACCCATGCCTTCGAAAGCATCATTACTCGCTTT
>NW_018400852.1:576-718 GCF_002168275.2 Theobroma umbraticum | reverse complement strand
ACTCGCTTTAAATGCTTTTTTAATCTCATAATTAGTTTAAAGTTAAACTTTTTTTAATTTTTTTATTAAAATAGATTATAATTGAATATCTGCCTTGAGAAATGTGAAGAGAAAGATATCCATTGGCAAGAAAAGTCCATTT
>NW_018400852.1:272-402 GCF_002168275.2 Theobroma umbraticum | reverse complement strand
TTATAATTGAATGTCTACCTCGGCAAACATAAAAAAAAACCGATATTCATTGACAAGAATAGTCCATTTATAGTTACCTACTCCTTCAAAAGCCTTATTACTCGCTTTAAATGTTTTTATAATCTCATAA
>NW_018400852.1:0-147 GCF_002168275.2 Theobroma umbraticum | reverse complement strand
TCCATGCCTCCGAAAACCTTATCACTCGCTTTAAAAGATTTTATAGCCTCATAATTGATTTTAATTTGATTTTTTTTATATTTTTATTAAAACATATTATAATTGAATGTCTCCTCGAGAAACATGAAGAAAAAGGTATCCATGGGC
>NW_018400851.1:1393-1524 GCF_002168275.2 Theobroma umbraticum | reverse complement strand
TTGATTAAAACATACTGTAATTGAATGTCTACCTTGAGAAACATGAAGAAATAAACATTCATTGACAAGAAAAGTCTATTTAGAGTTACCCATTCTTTCAAAATGCTTATTACTCGCTTTAAATGGTTTTA
>NW_018400851.1:1147-1383 GCF_002168275.2 Theobroma umbraticum | reverse complement strand
ATTGATTTTAAGTTGAATTTTTTATAATTTTCTTTAAAACAAACAATAATTCAAAGCCTGCCTGAAGAAAGATGTAAAAAAAGCCATTCATTCAGAACAAAAAGTCATTTTTAGTCACTCATTCATTCGACAGCCTTATTACTCGATTTAAATGATTTTATAATCTCATAATTGATTATAACTTGAATTTTTTTACATTTTTCTTTAAAACAGATAATAATTGAATGTTAATCTCG
>NW_018400851.1:653-764 GCF_002168275.2 Theobroma umbraticum | reverse complement strand
TAATCTCATAATTGATTTTAAGTTGAATTTTTTTACATTTTTTGTCAAAACAAACTGTAATTGATTGTCTACCTTGAGAAATGTGGATAAAAAGCCATTCATTGAGAAGAA
>NW_018400851.1:480-617 GCF_002168275.2 Theobroma umbraticum | reverse complement strand
TATTACCCACTTTTAATAGTTTTATAATCTAATAATTGATTTTAATCTGAATTTTTTTAGATTTTTTGTTAAAACAGACTATAATTGAATATCTGCCTTGAGAAAAGTGCAAAAAAAGCCTGTTCATTGATAAAAAA
>NW_018400851.1:145-227 GCF_002168275.2 Theobroma umbraticum | reverse complement strand
GAAGAAACAAGCAATCATTGACAAGAAATGTCCATTTAGAGTCACCCATTCCTTTAAAACGCTTATTACTCGCTTTAAACGG
>NW_018400851.1:0-135 GCF_002168275.2 Theobroma umbraticum | reverse complement strand
TCATAAGTGATTTTAAGTTGAATATTTTTACATTTTTTGTTAAAAAAAACTATAATTAATTATCTACCTCATGAAACATGTAGAAAAAGCCATTCATTGAGAAGAAAAGTTTATTTATAGTCGTTCATTCCTTTA
>NW_018400850.1:1312-1464 GCF_002168275.2 Theobroma umbraticum | reverse complement strand
TAAATTTTTTTACATTTTTGGATAAAATAGACTGTAATTAAATATCTACCATGACAAACATGAAGAAAAACACATTCATTGACAAGAAAAGTCTATTCATAGTCACCTATTCCTTCAAAAGCCTTATTACTCGCTTTAAATTGTTTTATAAT
>NW_018400850.1:610-868 GCF_002168275.2 Theobroma umbraticum | reverse complement strand
TTCATTGGGAAGAAAAGTCTATTTATAGTCACCCATTCCTTCAAAAGCCTTATTTCTCTCTTTAAATTGTTTTATAATCTCATAATTGATTTTAAGTTGAATGTTTTTTCATTGTTTGCTAAAACAGACAATAATTGAATATCTATGTCGAGAACCATGAAGAAAAACGTATTAATTGACAAGAAAAGTTCATTTATAGCCACCCATTTCTTTAAAAGCCTTATTACTCGTTTTAAATTATTTTATAATCTCATAATT
>NW_018400850.1:174-285 GCF_002168275.2 Theobroma umbraticum | reverse complement strand
ACTTTTTTTGCTTAAAACAGACTACAACTAACTATTTACCTCGTGAAACCTATAAATAAAGCCATTCATATAGAAAAAAAGTCCATTTATATTCATCCATTCCTTCAAAAG
>NW_018400850.1:0-147 GCF_002168275.2 Theobroma umbraticum | reverse complement strand
TAAACTCATAATTGATTTTAAGTTAAATTTTTTTACATGTTTAGTTAAAACAGACAATAATTGAATATCTACCTCGAGAAATGTGTAAAAAATGCCATTCATAAAGAAGAAAAGTCCATTTATAGTCACCTATTCCTTCAAAAGCCT
>NW_018400849.1:1252-1352 GCF_002168275.2 Theobroma umbraticum | reverse complement strand
TATAAATGGACTTTTCTTGCCAATGAATGCTTTTGTCTTCACGTTTCTCGAGATTGACAGTTAACTGCTGTATGTTTTAATCAAAAATGTAAAAAAACTC
>NW_018400849.1:1165-1242 GCF_002168275.2 Theobroma umbraticum | reverse complement strand
CAATTATTAGATTAAAAAATCATTTAAAATGAGTAATAAGGCTTTTGAAGGACTGGGAGGCTGTAAATAGACTTTTC
>NW_018400849.1:1005-1155 GCF_002168275.2 Theobroma umbraticum | reverse complement strand
ATGCTTTTTTCTTCACTTTTCTCAGGGGAGACATTCAATTATAGTCTGTTTTAATAAAAAATATAAAAAATTTGAACTTAAATTAAATTATGAGATTATAAAATTATTTAAAATGAGTAAAAAGGCTATTAAAGAAATGAGAGGCTATAA
>NW_018400849.1:835-995 GCF_002168275.2 Theobroma umbraticum | reverse complement strand
CTTATCAATGAATGCTTTTTTCTTCACGATTATCAAGGTAAACATTTAATTTTAGGTAATAAAGCTTTTAAAGGAATAGGTGACTATAAATGGGCTTTTCTTGATGATGAATACTTTTTCTTTCACGTTTCTCGAGATAAACATTCAATTATTGTCTATT
>NW_018400849.1:293-484 GCF_002168275.2 Theobroma umbraticum | reverse complement strand
GAAAACCATTTAAAGCGTGTAATTAGGCTTTTGAAGGAATAGGTGACCATAAATAGACTTTTTCTTGTTGATGAATGCTCTTTTCTTCATATTTTCTGAGATAGATATTCAATTATAGTCTGTTTTAATTAAAAATAAAAAAAATATCAACTTAAAATCAATTATTAGATTATAAAACCATTTAAAGTGAG
>NW_018400849.1:0-154 GCF_002168275.2 Theobroma umbraticum | reverse complement strand
TTATAAAACCATTTAGAACGAGTAAAAAGGCTGTTGAAGGAATGGGAGGCTATACATGGACTTTTCGTATCAATAAATGTTTTTTCCTTCATGTTTCTTAAGGCAGATATTCAATTATAGTATGTTTTAATAAAAAATGTAAAAAAATTTAACT
>NW_018400848.1:2875-3029 GCF_002168275.2 Theobroma umbraticum | reverse complement strand
GAAGTCCAATTGATGTGATTCTTGATCCATTGAAAAGCTAAGATAAAGGATAATGTGTTTACCACTTTGCCCAATTTGGAACATATCAAGGTGAATCTCATGGTTGAAGTTGATAGACTGCAACAATGTTAGGAGAACAAGGTTGCAGTGTTGA
>NW_018400848.1:2604-2865 GCF_002168275.2 Theobroma umbraticum | reverse complement strand
CACACATACAAATTTCTAGAGAGTTCAGTGCTGCAGCGTTGGAGAAGTAGCACTGCAACACTGGGTGACTTTCCTTCAATAAGAGAACTTGACGGGATTTTGGAAATTAGGTTATTTGGAGCCTATTTAAGGTACCTTTTTCAGAGATTTTGAGGAGGAGGCAACAAGTAACTATTCTAGAGATTTGAAGTGAACAACAAAGCAAGCAAACAAGAGAATTAGAGGGAGAATCAAGATCACAAAGCTTTAACTATTAGTTTT
>NW_018400848.1:2069-2208 GCF_002168275.2 Theobroma umbraticum | reverse complement strand
TTACGTATAAGATAGGGATATACCTATAGGCCATATGTAGCTAGATTAGACCCTAAACTTAATGAATCTGTTTTAATTTCAATTCATATAGGGATATAGAGTTTTGGTTAAAATAGATATTTTTATAAACTCAGTCGAA
>NW_018400848.1:1804-1944 GCF_002168275.2 Theobroma umbraticum | reverse complement strand
TAATTATCTTGTTACTTTAATTTTTAATTAAATTAGTTTTAGTTGAGTAATTTTAGTTCAATTAGAATTCAGATTTTAATTATTTCAATAAAACTAAATTGTTTTAATTTTAGTACTTAGTAAAATTTTAGATCAATTCT
>NW_018400848.1:932-1263 GCF_002168275.2 Theobroma umbraticum | reverse complement strand
TTATTAATCAAGCTGCTGCCCATATATGTGTATGATTAAGCATATTGAGTTTAAATTGTTGTTAGGGAATGTTTGTTGTAGTGGCATACCGGAGGAGGTAACGGGTGACCGGCAAGTAAAATTAGCTAGATACGCACTTGAGTTAATAGCGACGTAATGTCCCGCTATTGTAAGGTGAGTAGGGGGTGCCAATTTTAAAATCTCCATACTATATATTGTTTTACGTTAATAAACATGGTTGGCTTTTCGTAAGAGTATTTATGGATAGCATGAGCTATTAGCCTTGATAGGCCATTTTTAAGACGGATTTAAAGGATTTATATATTGCTAT
>NW_018400848.1:714-841 GCF_002168275.2 Theobroma umbraticum | reverse complement strand
GTGATTTGGATATATCTATAGATAAGCTATATATGTAAAGTGTTTTAGAAACCGAGAAATAAGCTTTCCATGATGTTTGCATCAAAATTCATGCTTTGTATTTTTGTGTGATATGCATAGCTAAATG
>NW_018400848.1:640-704 GCF_002168275.2 Theobroma umbraticum | reverse complement strand
ATAATTTAAAATGCAAGTTTGAGCACTGGTTTTATTCCAGTCTTTGTACAAAAGTGTTTACACC
>NW_018400848.1:349-630 GCF_002168275.2 Theobroma umbraticum | reverse complement strand
ACGTGAAAAGCAATGTGAAGGATTTTTGAACTTTGATTTCAAATGATTTAGAGGAAAAGCCTCAGAAAACTTGATTTAATTTTTAAAATGGTTTTGACAAACCGAAAACGTCGAGAGTAGGTTGGCTGTCACTTCGGTTAAGTGTGACCTTTATGCACAAGTAAGCTCTAGTTAGAAAACCTTTGGGTCGCTGACGGGCTATTAGACATGGATAGGGCCATAGTTTATGATATACGTGGCAAGGCCACATGTTGTTATATGTGGCTAGGCCACAAGTAATA
>NW_018400848.1:0-126 GCF_002168275.2 Theobroma umbraticum | reverse complement strand
TAAGAGCCTTGTTAGTTTCTCAACACGTACTCTTTTGCATGGTGGAGAGTTAATATTTCTTTGCAGCTCCCGTTGTTTGAATAAAAGCTTTCAGTGCTTACTTGACAATCATGAAATGGTTTATGT
>NW_018400847.1:1737-1849 GCF_002168275.2 Theobroma umbraticum | reverse complement strand
TTTTATAATCTCATAATTGATTTTAAGTTGAATTTTTTAAAATTTTTGGTTAAATCAGACTACAACTGAATGTCTACCTCAAGAAACGTGAAGAAAAAAGCATTCTTTGGCA
>NW_018400847.1:1544-1671 GCF_002168275.2 Theobroma umbraticum | reverse complement strand
ATCTCATAATTGATTTTAAGTTGAATTTTTTTATATTTTTGATTAAAACAGACTTTAACAGAATGTCTACCTCAAGAAACATGAAGAAAAAAGCATTAATTAGTAAGAAAAGTCCATTTATAGTCAC
>NW_018400847.1:1030-1162 GCF_002168275.2 Theobroma umbraticum | reverse complement strand
CATAATTGATTTTAAATTGAATTTTTTTACATTTTTGATTAAAACATACTATAACTGAATGTCTACCTAAAGAAACATGAAAAAAAAGCATTCATTAGTAAGAAAAGTCCATTTATAGTCACCCATTCCTTT
>NW_018400847.1:713-823 GCF_002168275.2 Theobroma umbraticum | reverse complement strand
TTTTTAATATTTGTAGTTCAAGCAAACTACAACTGAATGTCTACCTCAAGAAACGCGAAGAAAAAAGCATTCATTGGAAAGAAAAGCTCATTTATAATCTCTTATTCCTT
>NW_018400847.1:283-412 GCF_002168275.2 Theobroma umbraticum | reverse complement strand
TTAAAATAGAGTACAAATGAATGTCTACCTCGAGAAACGTGAAGAAAAAAACCATTCATTAGCAAGAAAAGTCCTTTTATAATCACCCATTCCTTTAAAAGCCTTATTACTCGCTTTAAATGGTTTTAT
>NW_018400847.1:0-145 GCF_002168275.2 Theobroma umbraticum | reverse complement strand
TTTTATAATCTCATAATTGATTTTAAATTGAATTTTTTTACATTTTTTTTAAAACAGACTATAACTGAATGTCTGCCTAAAGAAACGGGAAAAAAAAAGCATTCATTAGTAAGAAAAGTCCATTTATAATCACCCATTCCTTTAA
>NW_018400846.1:1021-1145 GCF_002168275.2 Theobroma umbraticum | reverse complement strand
AATTATGATAATATAAAACCATTTAAAGCGAGTAATAAGGCTGTTGAAGGAATGAGTGATATAAATAGACTTTTCTTCTCAATGAATAGCTTTTTCTTTACGTTTCTCAAGGTAAACATTCAGT
>NW_018400846.1:771-928 GCF_002168275.2 Theobroma umbraticum | reverse complement strand
GATAAACATTCAATTATAGTCTTTTTTTTACCAAAAATATAAAAAAATTTAACTTAAGATCAATTATTAGATTATAAAACTATTTAGAGTAATAAGCCTTTTGAAGGAATGGTTGGCTCTAAATGGACTTTCCTTGTCAATGATTGGCTTTCTTACA
>NW_018400846.1:331-453 GCF_002168275.2 Theobroma umbraticum | reverse complement strand
TAGCTTTTTTTACATGTTTCTTGAGGCAAGCATTCAATTATAGTTTGTTTTAACAAAAACTATAAAAGAATTTAACTTAAAATCAATTATAAGATTATAAAACAATTTAAAGCGAGTAATAA
>NW_018400846.1:127-286 GCF_002168275.2 Theobroma umbraticum | reverse complement strand
ATTAACTTAAAATCAATTACAAGTTTATAAAACCATTTTTAGCTAGTAATAAGACTTTTCAACAAATAAGGGACTATAAATGGACTTTTCTTCCCAATGAATGCTTTTTTCTTTATGGTTCTCGAGGTAAACATTCAATTATAGTCTGTTTTAACTAAA
>NW_018400846.1:0-110 GCF_002168275.2 Theobroma umbraticum | reverse complement strand
CTTAAAATCAACTATGAGATTATAAAACTATTTAAAGCGAGTAATAAGACTTTTTAAGAAATGGGTGACTATAAATAGACTTGTTTTTATCAATAAATATCTTTTTCTTC
>NW_018400845.1:1197-1320 GCF_002168275.2 Theobroma umbraticum | reverse complement strand
AAGGCTTTTAATGGAATGGGTGACTATAAATGGGCTTTTCATGCTAATGAATGCTTTTTTCTTCATGTTTCTTGTGGTAGACAATCAGTTATAGTCTGTTTTAACTAAAAATGTAAAAAAATT
>NW_018400845.1:1054-1187 GCF_002168275.2 Theobroma umbraticum | reverse complement strand
TCAATTATGAGATTATAAAACCATTTAAAGCAACTAATAAACCTTTTAAGGAATGGGTGACTATAAATGGACTTTTCAGGCCAATGAATGCTTTTTTCTTCATGTTTCTCATGGTAGACCTTCAATTATAATC
>NW_018400845.1:450-608 GCF_002168275.2 Theobroma umbraticum | reverse complement strand
ATAGGAGACTATAAATGGGCTTTTCTTGCCAATGATTGCTTTTTTCTTCACGTTTCTCAAGGTAGACAATTAATTATAATCTGTTTTAAAAAATAATATAAAAAAACTTAAACCTAAAATCAATTTTAAGATTGGAAATCCATTTAAAGCGAGTAATA
>NW_018400845.1:312-440 GCF_002168275.2 Theobroma umbraticum | reverse complement strand
AGGAATATGAGACTATAAACGGGCTTTTCTTGCTAATGAATGCTTTTTTCTTCACGTTTCCCATGGTAGACATTCAGTTGTAGTCAGTTTTAGCTAAAAATATTAAAAAATTCAACTTAAAATCAATT
>NW_018400845.1:112-302 GCF_002168275.2 Theobroma umbraticum | reverse complement strand
AAAACCATTTAAAGTGAGTAATAAGCCTTTTAAAGAGATGGGTGACTATAAGTGTACTTTTCTTTCTAATGAGTGCATTTCTCTTCATATTTCTGGAGGAAGACAATCAAACATAGTCTGTTTTAATCAAAAATATTAAAAAATTCAACTTAAAATATTTTATGAAATTATAAAACCATTTAAAGCGAGT
>NW_018400845.1:0-102 GCF_002168275.2 Theobroma umbraticum | reverse complement strand
TTAATGGAATGGGTGACTATAAATGGGGATTTTGTGCTAATGAATGCTTTTTTCTTCACATTTCTTGAGGTAGACAATCAGTTATAGTCTGTTTTAACCAAA
>NW_018400844.1:1319-1443 GCF_002168275.2 Theobroma umbraticum | reverse complement strand
GGTTTTATAATCTCATAATTGATTTTAAGTGGAATTGCTTTATATTTTGGATTAAAACAGAATATAATTCAATGTTTACCTCGAGACGCATAAAGAAAAAGGCATTCATTGACAAGAAAAGTCC
>NW_018400844.1:802-1029 GCF_002168275.2 Theobroma umbraticum | reverse complement strand
TGAATTTTTTATATTTTTAGTTAAAACAGACTACAAATGAATGTTTACCTTGAGAAACATAAAGAGAAAGGCATTCATTGGCAAGAAAAGTCCATTTATAGTAACCCTTTCCTTTAAGAGCCTTATTACTCGCTTTAATTGACTTTATGATCTCATAATTGCTTTTAAGTTGAAGTGTTTTACATTTTTAACTAAAACACACTATAATTGAATGTCTAGCTTAAGAA
>NW_018400844.1:515-684 GCF_002168275.2 Theobroma umbraticum | reverse complement strand
AAACTATAAATGAATGTTTACCTTGAGAAACACAAAAAAAAAGCATTCATTGGCAAGAAAAGTCCATTTATAATCTCATATTCCTTCAAAGGCCTTATTACTCGCTTTAAATTGTTTTATACTCTCATAATTAATTTTGAGTTGAAGTTTTTTACATTTTTCATTGAAA
>NW_018400844.1:0-227 GCF_002168275.2 Theobroma umbraticum | reverse complement strand
TCAAAAGCCTTATTACTTACTTTAAATTGTTTTATAATCTAATAATTGATTTTAGGCTGAATTTGTTCACATTTTTAGTTAAAACAGACTATAATTGAATGCTTGCCTCAAGAAACATACAGAAAGAACCATTCATTGAGAAGAAAAGTCCATTTATAGTCATTCATCCTTTCAAAAGCCTTGTTACTTGCTTTAAATGATTTTATAATCTCATAATTGATTTTAAG
>NW_018400843.1:1474-1579 GCF_002168275.2 Theobroma umbraticum | reverse complement strand
ACATTCAATTATACTCTGTTTTAATAAAAAATGTAAAAAAATTCAACTCAAAAATAATTGTGAGTTTATAAAAACATTTAAACTGAGTAATAAGCCTTTTGAAGG
>NW_018400843.1:1337-1464 GCF_002168275.2 Theobroma umbraticum | reverse complement strand
TGTAAATGGACTTTATTTTGTTAATGAATGCTTGTTTCTTCATGTTTCTCTAGGTAGGTATTCAATTATAGTCTGTGTTAATAGAAAATATAAAACAATTCAACTTAAAATCAATTATGAGATTATA
>NW_018400843.1:867-971 GCF_002168275.2 Theobroma umbraticum | reverse complement strand
GATTGTTTCTTCACCTTTCTTGAGGTAGAC
Source organism: Theobroma umbraticum (assembly GCF_002168275.2). NCBI lineage: Eukaryota > Viridiplantae > Streptophyta > Magnoliopsida > Malvales > Malvaceae > Theobroma > Theobroma umbraticum. Next base: position 941 of record NW_018400843.1, on the reverse strand, counting down.
ATTCAAATATACTCTGTTTTAATCGAAAATATAAAAAATTCAACTTAAAATCGATTATTAGATTATAAAACCAT
>NW_018400843.1:132-226 GCF_002168275.2 Theobroma umbraticum | reverse complement strand
TGTTTCTCAAGGTAGACATTCAATTATACTCTATTTTAATTAAAAATTCAAAAAAAATTAACATAAAATCAATTATAAGATTATAAAAACATTT
>NW_018400843.1:0-122 GCF_002168275.2 Theobroma umbraticum | reverse complement strand
ATAAGCCTTTTAAGGGAATGAGTGACTATAAATGGACTTTTCCTACCAATGAATGCTTATTTCTTCACATTTCTTAAGGTAGACATTAAATAATGGTCTATTTTAATAAAAAATATAAAAAA
>NW_018400842.1:1601-1686 GCF_002168275.2 Theobroma umbraticum | reverse complement strand
ATGCTTGTTTCTTCATGTTTCTCGAGGTAGACATTTAATTATAGTCTGTTTTAAAGAAACATGCAAAAAAATTCAACTTAAAACT
>NW_018400842.1:1506-1591 GCF_002168275.2 Theobroma umbraticum | reverse complement strand
TTAAAGTGAGTAATAAGGCTTTTAGAGGAATGAGTGACTATAAATTGACATTTTTTGCTAGTGAATGCCTTTTTCTTCACATTTC
>NW_018400842.1:0-955 GCF_002168275.2 Theobroma umbraticum | reverse complement strand
AGGAATGGGTCACTATAAATGGATTTTTCTTTCCAATGAATGCCTTTTTCTTCATGTTTCTTGTGGTAGACATTCAATTATAGTCTGTTTTAACCAAAAATGTGAAAAATTTTAACTTAAAATCAATTGTGATATTATAAAACTATTTAAAGCGAGTAATAAGGCTTTTAAAGGAATAGGAGGCTATAAATGGACTTTTGTTGCTAATAAATGCCTGTTTCTTCACGTTTCTTTAGGTAGACATTCAATTATAGTCTGTTTGAACCAAAAAAGTGAAAAAATTCATCTAAAAATCAATTATGAGATTATAAAACAATTTAAAGCGAGTAATAAGGCTTTGAAAGGAATAAGAGGCTATAAATAGACTTTTCTTGTCAATGAATGCTTGTTTCTTTATGTTTCTATTGGTACACATTCAAATATAGTCTATTTTAACTAAAAATGTAAAAACATTTAACTTAAAATCAATTAAAGATTATAAAATTATTTGAAGCGAGTGATAAGGCTTTTGAAGGAATGGGTGACTATAAATGAACTTTTCTTCTCAATGGATGATTTTTTCTACATGTTTCCCTAGGCAAGCATTCAATTATAGTCTGTTTTAACCAAAATTGTGAAAAAAAGTTAGCTTAAAATTAATTATGATATTATAAAACAATTTAAAGTGTGTAATAAGGCTTTTGAAGGAATAACAGACTATAAGTAGACTTTTCTTGCCAATGAATGTTTGTTTCTTCAGGTTTCTCAGTGTAAATATTTAATTATAGTCTGTTTTAACTAAGAAAGTGAAAAAATTTAACTCAAAATCAATTATAAGATTATAAAACAATTTAAAGCGAGTAAAAAGGCTTTTAAGGGAATTTGAGAATATAAATGGACTTTTCTTGCCAATGTATGCTTTTTTCTTCACATTTATTGAGGCAGACATTCAATTATAGTCTGTTTTAACCAAAAA
>NW_018400841.1:864-1011 GCF_002168275.2 Theobroma umbraticum | reverse complement strand
TAATAAGGCTTTCGAAGGTGTGGGTGACTATAAATGGACTTTTCTTGCCAATGAATGTCTTTTTCTTCGTGTTTCCCAAGACAAACATTCAATTACTATTTTGTTTAACCAAAAATGAAAAACAATTCAACTTAAGGTCAATTATTA
>NW_018400841.1:714-854 GCF_002168275.2 Theobroma umbraticum | reverse complement strand
CCATCTCAAGCGAGTAATAAGGCTGTTGAAGGCATGGGTGACTGCAAATGGACTTTTCTTGCCAATGAATGGCTTTCTCTTCACGGTTTTGGAGGATGACATTTAATTATAATCTGTTTTAGCAAAAAATGTAAAACAAT
>NW_018400841.1:581-698 GCF_002168275.2 Theobroma umbraticum | reverse complement strand
TATGAGATTATAAAACCATTTAAAGTGAGTAATAAGGCTTTGGGAGGCATGGGTAACTCTAAGTAGGCTTTTCTTGCCAACGAATGGCTCTTGCTTCATGTTTTTCGAGGTAGACAT
>NW_018400841.1:125-334 GCF_002168275.2 Theobroma umbraticum | reverse complement strand
AAAACCATTTAAAGCGAGTAATAAGGCTTTCGAAGGCGTGGGTGACTATAAATGACTTTTTCTACCAATGAATGGCTTTTTCTTCACGTTTCTCAAGGTAGACATTTATTTCTAATCTATTTTGACAAAAAATGTAAAAATATTTGACTTAAAATTAATTATGAGGTTATAAATCCATTTAAAGCGAGTAATAAGGCTTTTGAAGGCTT
>NW_018400841.1:0-115 GCF_002168275.2 Theobroma umbraticum | reverse complement strand
AAATAGGCTTTCCTCATCAATGAATGGCTCTTTCTTCATGTTTCTCAAGGTACATAATTAGTTATAATCTATTTTAACTAAAATAAAAAGAGAATTCAACTTAAAGTCAATTATG
>NW_018400840.1:1656-1810 GCF_002168275.2 Theobroma umbraticum | reverse complement strand
TTTAAGTTGAATTTTTTAAAATTTTTGATTAAAAAAGGCTATAATTGAATGTTTGCCTTGGAGAACATGAACCAAAAGCCATCCATTGGTACGAAAAGTTTATTTATAGTCACTCAAGCCTTCAAAAGCCTTATTACTCACTTTAAATAGTTTT
>NW_018400840.1:1485-1632 GCF_002168275.2 Theobroma umbraticum | reverse complement strand
TGAATTTTTTTACATTTTTTGTTAAAACATACTATAATTAAATGTCTAGCGTAAGAAACGTAAAGAAAAAGACATTCATTGGTAAGAAAAGTCCATTTATAGTCACTAATTCCATCAAAAGGCTTATTACTCACTTTAAATGGTTTT
>NW_018400840.1:1283-1475 GCF_002168275.2 Theobroma umbraticum | reverse complement strand
AATTGATTTTAATTTGAATTCTTTGTACATTTCGGTTAAAATAGATTATAATTGAATGTCTACCTTGAGAAACGTTGAAGAAAAAGGCATTCATTGGTAAGAAAATGTAACGACCTCTTTCCTCGATCGCTACTGGCATTTGAGACTTGCGAGTGAGTTCGCCAAATCCCAAACAAGCCTTAATTAAATCTC
>NW_018400840.1:1048-1171 GCF_002168275.2 Theobroma umbraticum | reverse complement strand
ACTCCATACAACTCATCCTAGTATATAAACATTATTACATCACCTTAAGCTTTATCCATTACATTCCCTGTGACTATTGATTCTTACCAACTAGACTATATGATACACAAACCGACCTCTAGG
>NW_018400840.1:344-932 GCF_002168275.2 Theobroma umbraticum | reverse complement strand
GTGGGGTGAGTCTCACAAACTCAGTGATCATCAACCCCGTGAGTAGGGTGTAGACGGAAAACAAGCTAAAGGCAGAAGATTTGAAAATTTAGAAACGAAAGAGTATATACAAACAATTTAGTCAAAAGAAGATTTGTTCCTTATATGCAAATGAATAAGTTTATGCTAATTAATCATTCAACAACAGGTTTAAAGTAATTAATTGTCATCATGCATGCTCTCATAAAATTCAATATGTTAAAAAGCTTATGCATACATTCATAGTTCATTTCATTCACAAAGAGTTAAATCAATGTCATCACATAAGTAAGGGGAGCAATAGGAAAGCTATTATTTTTCATCGTGCAACAATTACTTACGTACAAAACCCAAAGAGATATCACTCTCGAGTAGGTATAGAAATAAAAGCATGTGGATCCACATCCACGTTATAACATCTGGGAGCTCTGCTCCACCAGATCCCCACATGTCATGGCAATCTCAGCGATGTTGGCCGACATCGGAGATATCAAGCGGTCGTGACCACGTACAACAACTTGTGGCCTAGCCATGTAAAATCATAGACCTTGGCCCCAGCCATGTCTAACA
>NW_018400840.1:0-145 GCF_002168275.2 Theobroma umbraticum | reverse complement strand
GTAAAACCTTTTTGCATAAGGTTAGATGTCTAATTAGCATGGTAAGTATGAAATTATTCATGATTGCACATCACACAATCAATAAGGCACATTTTTGGACATAAATATATTGAAAAGCTTGCTTCTCGATTTCTAAAATCCTTTA
>NW_018400839.1:2838-2946 GCF_002168275.2 Theobroma umbraticum | reverse complement strand
GGAATGGGTGACCATAAATGGACTTCTCTTGTCAGCAAATGCTTTTGTCTTTACGTTTTTCGAGATAAACAGTCAATTATTATCTGTTTTAATCAAAAATATAAAACA
>NW_018400839.1:2701-2828 GCF_002168275.2 Theobroma umbraticum | reverse complement strand
AAAATCAATTATTAGATTTGAAAACCATTTAAAATGAGTAATAAGGCTTTTAGGGAATGGAACGCTATAAATGGACTTTTCTTGCCAATGAATACTTTTTTCTTCACTTTTCTCAAGGGAGACATTC
>NW_018400839.1:2070-2189 GCF_002168275.2 Theobroma umbraticum | reverse complement strand
TGAATGCTCTTTTCTTCATGTTTCTTGTGTTCGACATTCAATTATAGTCTGTTTAACAAAAAACATAAAAAATTCAACTTAAAATCAATTATGAGATTAGAAAACCATTTAAAGCGTGT
>NW_018400839.1:1901-2038 GCF_002168275.2 Theobroma umbraticum | reverse complement strand
GTTTTAATAAAAAATATAAAAAAATTCAACTTAAAATTAATTATTAGATTATAAGACCATTTAAAGGGAGTAATAAGGTTTTTGAAGGAATGGGAGGCTGTAAATAGACTTTTCTTGCCAATCAATGCTTTTTTCTT
>NW_018400839.1:1303-1495 GCF_002168275.2 Theobroma umbraticum | reverse complement strand
AAAAAACTTCAACGAAAAATCAATTATTATATTATAAAACCACTTAAAGTAAGTAATAAGGCGTTTGAAAGAATGAGACACTATAAATAGACTTTTCTTGCTAATGAATGCTTTTTTCATTACGTTTCTTAAGGTAGACATTCAATTATATTCTGTTTTAATGAAAAATGTAAACAAATTGAACTTAAAATC
>NW_018400839.1:1215-1293 GCF_002168275.2 Theobroma umbraticum | reverse complement strand
TTATAAAACCATTTGGAACGAGTAAAAAGGCTGTTGAAGGATAGGGAGGCTATAAATAGACTTTTGTTATCAATGAAT
>NW_018400839.1:1117-1205 GCF_002168275.2 Theobroma umbraticum | reverse complement strand
TCACGATTCTCGAGGCAAACATTCAATTATAGCCTATTTTAACCAAAAAATTAAAAAAATTCAACTTAAAATCAATTATGAGACTAGA
>NW_018400839.1:976-1107 GCF_002168275.2 Theobroma umbraticum | reverse complement strand
AAGCGAGTAATAAGGCTTTTGAAGGAATGGTTGACTATTAATAGACTTTTCTTGCCAATGAATACTTTTGTTTTCATGTTTCTCGAGATAGACAGTCAATTATTGTTTGTTTTAATCAAAAATGTAAAAAA
>NW_018400839.1:555-729 GCF_002168275.2 Theobroma umbraticum | reverse complement strand
TTAATTATGAGATTATAAAACCATTTAGAATGAGTAAAAAGGCTATTAAAGGAAAGAGAGGCTATAAATGGACTTTTCTCATCAATGAATGCTTTTTTTTCACGTTTGCCAAGGCAGATGATCAATTATAGTTTGTTTTAATGAAAAATGTAAAAAAATTCAACTTAAAATCAA
>NW_018400839.1:137-242 GCF_002168275.2 Theobroma umbraticum | reverse complement strand
TTCTTGCCAATGAATGCCTTTTTCTTCACATTTCTAGAGGTAAACATTCAATTAGAGCCTGTTTTAACGAAAATGTAAAAATATTCAACTTAAAATCAATTATGA
>NW_018400839.1:0-127 GCF_002168275.2 Theobroma umbraticum | reverse complement strand
CTATTTGAAGTGAGTAATATGGCTTTTGAAGAAAAAGGTGACTGTAAATGGACTTTTCTTGTCAATAAATACTTTTTTCTTCATGTTTCTTGAGATAAATATTCAATTATAGTCTGTTTTAATCAAA
>NW_018400838.1:1366-1505 GCF_002168275.2 Theobroma umbraticum | reverse complement strand
TTTAAAGCGAGTAATAAAGCTTTTGAAGGCATGGGTTACTATAAATGGACTTTTATTGCCAATGGAGATATTGTTTTCACGTTTCTCAAAGTAGACATTAAATTATAATCTGTTTTAATAAAAATTATAAAAAAATTCA
>NW_018400838.1:1233-1356 GCF_002168275.2 Theobroma umbraticum | reverse complement strand
AATTATGATGTTATAAAATCATTTAAACCGAGTAATAAGGCTTTTAAAGGGATGGGTGATTGTAAATGGACTTCTCCTGTCAATGGATATCATTTTCTTTATGTTTTTTAAGGCAGACATTCA
>NW_018400838.1:1080-1223 GCF_002168275.2 Theobroma umbraticum | reverse complement strand
ATTTTAATAAAAATATAAAAAAGTTCAACTTAAAACTAATTATGGGAATAAAAAACTATTTAAAGCGAGTAATAAGGCTTTCGAAGGCTTGAGTTACAATAAATGGACTTTTCTTACCAATGGATATCTTTTTCTTCACTTTT
>NW_018400838.1:738-884 GCF_002168275.2 Theobroma umbraticum | reverse complement strand
TGGGTGACTATAAATGGACTTTTCTTACCAATGGATATCTTTCTCTTCACGTTTCTCATGGCAGACATTCAATTATAATTTTTTTTAATAACAATTTTAAAAAAATTCAAATTAAAATCAATTATGAGGTTATAAAATCATTTTAA
>NW_018400838.1:126-336 GCF_002168275.2 Theobroma umbraticum | reverse complement strand
AATGTAGACATTCAATTATAATCTGTTTTAATAAAAAATATAAAAAAATACAAATTAAAATCAATTATGAGGTTAGAAAATCATTTAAAGCGAGTAATAAAGCTTTTGAAGGCATGGGTTAGTATAAATGGACTTTTATTGCCAATGGAGATATTGTTTTCACGTTTCTCAAGGTAGACATTAAATTATAATCTGTTTTAATAAAAATTA
>NW_018400838.1:0-113 GCF_002168275.2 Theobroma umbraticum | reverse complement strand
ATTAAAATCAATTATGATGTTATAAAATCATTTAAACCGAGTAATAAGGCTTTTCAAGAGATGGGTGATTGTAAATGGACTTCTCCTGCCAATGGATATCATTTTCTTTATGT
>NW_018400837.1:712-1099 GCF_002168275.2 Theobroma umbraticum | reverse complement strand
TGTTTGGTATGTAAGCAAAATAATGATTAAAATGCAGAGAAGATAACATTGCAGCGTTTGGTTTACAAGTACTTTATTGGGAATATAATGTTAATTTTTAAAATTACCCGTAGTTATTAAAATACAAGTTTAATATATTTATATTTTTTATTATTAATTTTTATAATAATACATGCTCTTAAATATATTTTTAATGTCATATATTTTATTTTCATTTATTATTTTAATTCTTATATATTTTTATTTATTTCTTTTAATATAATTTTTTATATTATATATTTTATTTTAATTTATTTTACCTATATTATATAAATTTTAACTTTTTATATTTTATTTTATTTTAATTTTTGATTCTTGTATTATATATTTTATTTTAATATTTTTTAT
>NW_018400837.1:0-702 GCF_002168275.2 Theobroma umbraticum | reverse complement strand
ACATTATAAAATATTTTTAATAAAGTAATATATTTGAATGGTAAAAATATCTTTAAGAACATTGCAGAGTGCAATATAATATGATTATATTAATTTTAGACTGCAATTATATTACATCTCTTGGCTGTAATGTGATTACATTGCAATCTTACATTGCAGTGGTCTATTGCAAAACAAACATTGCAATGTAATTTAATTAGACACATTGCAAGAAATGTGCTCTCACTTCCCTCATATCAAACGCTACCATACTTCTTTCTTTTTACAACTTTAATGATTTTTTGTATAACTTCAATATCATTAGTGTTAGATGAAGAAGCTTGCAACACAACAACCAAGAAAGGGGTTAATTGATTTTTAATAAAAAATTTCATCTTTTTTTTAAAAAAATAGTTAAAAATCAAATATTTAATAGCATGTTTGGCTCACAGAATAGAGAAAAATGAAATAGAATAACTATTATATGATAATAAAATGAGGTGAAAATGAAATAGAATAGTTATTACGTAATTTGGTACGATGAATAGAATATGACAGAAATAATTATTATAACTTATTGCAGTGTTTGATTAGTGATAATAACTTTGAAATAAGAAAAAAATAAAAAATAAAAAAACAAAAATATCCTTTATTACATATATGATTATTTTTTTAAATATTAATAATTAATAATTTATTTTAAATATTAATAATTAATAATTT
>NW_018400836.1:866-1012 GCF_002168275.2 Theobroma umbraticum | reverse complement strand
CATTGATTGAGAAGAAAACTCTATTTATAGTCACTCATTCCTTTAAAAGGCTTACCACTCACTTTAGATAGTTTTATAATCTCATAATTAAATTTAAGTTGAATTTTTTTAAATTTTTTATTAAAACATACTATAATTGAATGTCT
>NW_018400836.1:104-259 GCF_002168275.2 Theobroma umbraticum | reverse complement strand
AAAGTCCATTTATAGTCACTCATTCCTTAAAAAGGCTTATTACCCGTTTTTAATTGTTTTTATAATCTCATAATTGATTTTAATTTGAATTTTTTTGTATTTTTTTATTAAAAGAAACTATAATTCAATACTTGTCTTAGAAAACATGCAGAAAA
>NW_018400836.1:0-94 GCF_002168275.2 Theobroma umbraticum | reverse complement strand
TTGAGAACAAAACTCTATTTATGATCCATTCCTTCAAAAGGCTTATTACTCACTTTAAAAGCTTTTATAATCTCATAATTGATTTAAAGTTGAA
>NW_018400835.1:4231-4413 GCF_002168275.2 Theobroma umbraticum | reverse complement strand
TATTTGATTTTAAGTTGAATTTTTTAATACACTTGGTTAAAATAGACTACAAGTGACTGTCTACCTCAAGAAACTTGAAGAGAAAACCATTCATTGGCATGAAAATCCCATTTATAGTCTTTTATTCTTTCAAAAGCCTTATTACTTGCTTTAAACGGATTTCTAATCTTAAAATTGATTTT
>NW_018400835.1:4091-4221 GCF_002168275.2 Theobroma umbraticum | reverse complement strand
TTTTTTACATTGTTGGTTAAAACAGTTTATAATTGAAGTTATACCTTGAGAAACATGAAGAAAAAAGCATTTATTAACAAGAAAAGTTTATTTATAGTCACCCATTCCTTTAAAAGCCTTATTACTCACT
>NW_018400835.1:3363-3491 GCF_002168275.2 Theobroma umbraticum | reverse complement strand
ACTGAATCTCTACCTTGAGAAACGTGAAGAAAAAAGCATTCATTGGCAAGAAAATCCCATATATAGTCTCTTATTCCTTCTAAAGCCTTATTACTCACTTGAAATGGATTTCTATTCTTATAATTGGT
>NW_018400835.1:3273-3353 GCF_002168275.2 Theobroma umbraticum | reverse complement strand
AGTTTTTTTACATTATTGGTTAAAACAGATTATAATTGAATGTCTACCTTAAGAAGCATGAAGAAAAAACCATTCATTGG
>NW_018400835.1:3159-3263 GCF_002168275.2 Theobroma umbraticum | reverse complement strand
CCATTTATAGTCACCCATTCTTTTAAAAAGTTTATTACTTTCTTTAAATAGTTTTATAATCTCATAGTGATTTTAAGTTGAATTTTTTTACATTTTTAGTTAAA
>NW_018400835.1:3050-3149 GCF_002168275.2 Theobroma umbraticum | reverse complement strand
ACTGATTGTCTACCTTGAGAAACATGAAGAAAAAAGCATTCGTTTGGAAGAAAAGTCTATTTATAGTTACCCATTCCTTTAAAAGCCTTATTAATCGCT
>NW_018400835.1:2879-3039 GCF_002168275.2 Theobroma umbraticum | reverse complement strand
TATAATCTCCTAATTGATTTTAAGTAGAATTTTTTAATATTTTTAGTTAAAGCAAACTATAACTGAATGTCTACCTTGAGAAACGTGAAGAAAAAAGCATTCATTCTCAAGAAAAGCCCATTTATAGTCTCCTATTCCTTCAAAAGCCTTATTACTCGCT
>NW_018400835.1:2420-2597 GCF_002168275.2 Theobroma umbraticum | reverse complement strand
ACTTGCTTTAAATAGTTTTATAATCTCATAATTGTTTTTAAGTTGATTTTTTTTTCATTTTTGATTCAAACAGACTATAGTTGAATGTCTATCTCAAGAAACGTGAAGAAAAAACATTCATTAGCAAGAAAAGTCCATTTACAGTCACCCATTCCTTTAAAAGGTTTATTACTTGCT
>NW_018400835.1:2097-2229 GCF_002168275.2 Theobroma umbraticum | reverse complement strand
TTTTTAATATTTTTGATTAAACTAGACTGCAACTAAATGTCTACCTCCAGAAACGTGAAGAAAAAAACATTCATTGGTAAGAAAAGCTCATTTATAGACTCCTATTCCTTCAAAAGCCTTATTACTCGCTTT
>NW_018400835.1:1720-1997 GCF_002168275.2 Theobroma umbraticum | reverse complement strand
TTAAAAGGCTTATTACTCGCTTTAAATGGTTTTGTAATCTCATAATTGATTTTAGGTGGAATTTTTAATATTTTTAGTTAAATCAGACTGCAACTGAATGTCTACCTAGAGAAACATGAAGAAAAAAGCATTCATTGTCAAGAAAAGTAAATTTATAGTCTCCTATTCCTCCAAAAGCCTTATTACTCGCTTTAAATGGATTCTAACCTTAAAATTGATTTTAGCTTCAAGTTTTTTTTACATTGTTTGTTAAAACAGATTATAATTGAAGGTCTAC
>NW_018400835.1:1391-1511 GCF_002168275.2 Theobroma umbraticum | reverse complement strand
TTTACATTATTGGTTAAAATAGATTATAATTGAATGTCTACCTTGAGAAACGTGCACTGACAAGAGAAGTCCATTTATAGTCACCCATTTCTTTAAAAGCCTTATTACTCGATTTAAATG
>NW_018400835.1:932-1079 GCF_002168275.2 Theobroma umbraticum | reverse complement strand
TTTTATAATCTCATAATTGATTTTAGGTTAAATTTTTTAATATTTTTAGTTAAAGTAGACTACAACTAAATATCTACCTCGAGAAACGTGAAAAAAAAAGTATTCATTGGTAAGAAAAGCCCATTTATAGTCTCCTATTCCTTCAAA
>NW_018400835.1:642-760 GCF_002168275.2 Theobroma umbraticum | reverse complement strand
TTAAAACATATTATAACTGATTGTCTACCTCAAGAAACGTGAAGAAAAAAGCATTTGTTAGCAAGAAAAACCAATTTATAGTTACCCATTCTTTTAAAAGCCTTATTACTCACTTTAA
>NW_018400835.1:497-632 GCF_002168275.2 Theobroma umbraticum | reverse complement strand
AATCTCATAATTTATTTTAAGTGGAATTTTTTAATATTTTTGGTTAAAACAGACTACAACTAAGTGTCTACCTTGAGAAAAGTGAAGAAAAAAGTAGTCATTATTAAGAAAAGCCCATTTATAGTCTCCTATTCC
>NW_018400835.1:182-296 GCF_002168275.2 Theobroma umbraticum | reverse complement strand
GTTCAAGTTTTTTTACATTGTTGGTTAAAACAGATTATAATTGAAGGTCTACCTGGAGAAACGTGAACAAAAAAGCATTAATTGGCAAGAAAAGTTCATTTATATTCACCCATT
>NW_018400835.1:0-140 GCF_002168275.2 Theobroma umbraticum | reverse complement strand
TACATTATTGGTTAAAACAGATTATAATTGAATGTCTACCCTAAGAAACATGAAAAAAAAACTATTCATTGGCAAGAAAAGTCCAGTTATAGTGACCCATTCCTTAAAAAGGTTTATTGCTTGCTTTAAATGGTTTTATA
>NW_018400834.1:1819-1920 GCF_002168275.2 Theobroma umbraticum | reverse complement strand
ATTTTAACTTGACTTTTTTTACATTTTTGATTAAAATAGGTAATAATTGAAGGTCTATCTTAGGAAACGTGAAGAAAAAAGTATTCATTATCAAGAAAAGT
>NW_018400834.1:1704-1809 GCF_002168275.2 Theobroma umbraticum | reverse complement strand
TCACCTATTCCTTCAAAAACCTTATTACACGCTTTGAATAGCTTTCTAATGTTATAATTGATTTTAAGTTGAATTTTTTTATATTTTTTATTAAAACAGGCTATA
>NW_018400834.1:1187-1338 GCF_002168275.2 Theobroma umbraticum | reverse complement strand
AAGTCTATTTATAGCCTCTCATTCCTTCAAAGGCTTTATTACTTACTTTAAATGTTTTTATAATCTAATAATCGATTTTAAGTTGAAATTTTTTATTTTTTTAATTAAAACAGATAATAATTGACTATCTATCTCGAGAAACGTGAAGATA
>NW_018400834.1:1025-1138 GCF_002168275.2 Theobroma umbraticum | reverse complement strand
TGAATTTTTTTATATTTTTTGTTAAAACAGGCTATAATTGAATGTCTACCTTGACAATTGTGAAGAAAAAGGCATTCATTGATAAGAAAAGTCCATTTATAGCCTCCCATTCC
>NW_018400834.1:416-573 GCF_002168275.2 Theobroma umbraticum | reverse complement strand
AACTATAATTGAATGTCTGCCTTGACAATCGTGAAGGAAAAAGCATTAATTGATAAGAAAAGTCCATTTATAACCTCTTATTCCTTTAATAGCCTTTTTACTGGTTCTGAATAGTTTTATAATCTCATAATTAATTTTAAGTTGAATATTTTTACAT
>NW_018400834.1:0-123 GCF_002168275.2 Theobroma umbraticum | reverse complement strand
GCCTTGAAAAAAGAGAAGAAAAATGCATTCATTGGGAAGAAAAGTCTATTTATAGCCTCCCATTCCTCCAATAGCTTTATTACTCATTTTAAATAGTTTTCTAATCTAATAATTGATTTTAAG
>NW_018400833.1:1061-1176 GCF_002168275.2 Theobroma umbraticum | reverse complement strand
TAATTAATTTTAGTTGAATTTTTTTCATTTTTCATAAAAAAAGACTATACTTGAATGTCTTCCTTGAGAAACATGAAGAAAAAAGCATTCAATGGCAAGAAAAGTCCATTTATAG
>NW_018400833.1:886-1030 GCF_002168275.2 Theobroma umbraticum | reverse complement strand
CTTTAAATGGTTTTGTAATGTCATAATTGATTTTAAGTTGATTTTTTTTTACATTTTCGGTTAAAATAGACTATAATTGATTATCTATCTCGAGAAATTTGAAGAAAAAATTATTTATTGAAAAGGAAAGTCCATTTATAGTCT
>NW_018400833.1:585-715 GCF_002168275.2 Theobroma umbraticum | reverse complement strand
AAAGAAAAGCCCATTTATAGTCTCTCATTCCTTCAAAAGCCATGTTACATGCTTCAAATAGTTTTATAATCCCATAATTAATTTTAAGCTAAATTGTTTTATATTTTTGATGAAAATAGACAATAATTGA
>NW_018400833.1:0-120 GCF_002168275.2 Theobroma umbraticum | reverse complement strand
ATTGATTTTAAGTTAATTTTTTTTATATTTTTGGTTAAAACAGACTATAATTAATTATCTATCTTGAGAAACGTGATGAAAAAAGCATTCATTGGCAAGAAAAGTCCATTTATAGACACC
>NW_018400832.1:1081-1222 GCF_002168275.2 Theobroma umbraticum | reverse complement strand
TTTAAATGGTTTTATAATCTCATAATTGATTGTAAGTTGATTTTTTTACATTTTCATTAAAACTGACTATAATTGAATGACTACCTAGGAAAGGCAATGACAAAAGCTTTCAATAGCGAGAAAAGTCAATTTATAGTCTCC
>NW_018400832.1:142-278 GCF_002168275.2 Theobroma umbraticum | reverse complement strand
CGAGAAATGTGAAGAAAAAAGCATTCATTGGCAAGAAAAGCCGATTTATAGTTTTCCATTCTTTCAAAAGCCTTATTACTCGCGCTTTAAATGGTATTATAATCTCATAATTGATTTTAAGTCAAATATTTTTACA
>NW_018400832.1:0-117 GCF_002168275.2 Theobroma umbraticum | reverse complement strand
GAATGTATACCTTGAGAAACATGAAGAAAAGGGTATTTAATGGTAAAAAAAGTCTGTTTATATTCTCGCACTCTTTCAAAAGCCTTATTACTCCTTTTAAATGGTTTTATAATCTCA
>NW_018400831.1:1167-1306 GCF_002168275.2 Theobroma umbraticum | reverse complement strand
GTACAAAACATTCAAATTTAAATTAATTTTGAGATTATAAAACCATTTAAATTGTGTGATAAGACTCTTGAAGGAATAGGTGACAATAAATGGACTTTTCTTACCAATGAATACTTTTTTCTTCATGTTTCTAAAGGTA
>NW_018400831.1:610-792 GCF_002168275.2 Theobroma umbraticum | reverse complement strand
TGGGTGACTATAAATGGACATTTCTTGTCAATGAATGCTCTTTTCTTTATGTTTCTGAGGGCAGACGTTCAATTATTATATGTTTTAACTAGAAAAGCAAAATAAAGTTGAACTTAAAATCAATTTTGAGATTAATAAGGCTTTTGAAGCAATGGGTGACTATAAATAGACTTTTCTTGCCA
>NW_018400831.1:0-148 GCF_002168275.2 Theobroma umbraticum | reverse complement strand
AGGAATGGGTGACTATAAATGGACTTTTCTTATCAATGAATGCTTTTTTCTTCAGGTTTTTCAAGGTAGACATTCAATTTTAGTGTGTTTTAAGTAAAAATGTACAAAGAATTCAAATTTAAATCAATTTTGAGATTTTAAAAACATT
>NW_018400830.1:5948-7561 GCF_002168275.2 Theobroma umbraticum | reverse complement strand
TCCAGAAAACTTCAATGATTTGGTAATTGCATCATGAATTTGTGATTTTTTTTTAACTATTTTGTGGAACTAACTTTCATTCATTTTTTTTAGCTTCAGAGCCAAGATCCAACCAAAGAGGTTATCAATGAAGCAGTTCGTACTGTTAGAATAGCTTTAGTTTCTAATCCACATGAATTTAACAAGCTTGCAACAAAGGTAGGAAACCACTTTGCTCAAGAAATTTCAAACGCATCCCCAAGTCCAGAAAATTGGTGATGCTTCTAAGAATACGACCGAGTTGTGCATCGAGGCTAGTCATCTTGTATTTCTAAAAGCTTTTAAATTTAGTGCTGATAAAGTGATCCATGATTGTCAGTCAAAACTTGTTATGACCTTATGGGAGAACATTTAATCAAAAATTATCAAAACTCCTTTTGATCAAGTTTCTTCTCTCACTACTGTGGTTTAAAAGGTTCTTGCTGTAATAGAAGGGGTTGAGACTGTGGATTCATCCCCATTGAGGAGCATGGTTTAAGAATACTTTGGACAAGTTCACAAATTTATTGACCTCGAATCATCCATTAGTAGTGCATCTACAAAAGATTAAAATGAGAAGCTTCAAAAACTAGTTATTCGTCTCAAGGACAAGGAGTCTCTTAAGAGCAAATTTGTTGAGGAGGCTGATGGTTTGCAAGCTGAGTTAACAAATCTTGAAGAGGAAATAGATGTTTTGTATTGCAAGAAGGGTGAAATTGAATCTTCTCTTAAAGCAAATAAAGAAGAAGTGAAAATGAGGGAAGCTAAAATTTCCAAGATTAATGAAGAGATAGCTTTCATCAAGTCTTCTCTTATTTTGAATGAAAGCAAAGTTAATTCTTTAAAATTGTTGCAGAATATGTTGGAATCTTCTCAAGAAGAATTAAAGAATTTCAAGTGGGAGCTTTGATTTGATTACTTCTTTATTCATGTAGCTTTTTTTTCTAGGATTTAGACCTTTAAATTTTCTTTCACATTGTAATGCATTTCAAATTAGCAATAAAGATTAATTTTCTTCTTTTATTTCTTTTCTTTACTTGTGAAAAAAAATTTAAGAGATAATTTTATGAAACCTTCAAGATACTTTACATTCCACAAATTTTCTTGGACTCCAATTGAACTTCAAAATAATTTAACTTGAGACTGCAATTTATTTCACTTACAATTTAATTGATTGAATCACATAACTTGATGAAGAAGTACAAATGTGATTTATTCTTCGATCTTCTATCTTGGTAGCTTCATCATCATAAAGAATTAAGTCATGCTTAATGCAAGAGATTTTTTTTTTGATGTAACTGAACTTGGCAATGGGACTAAGCTGCCTTCTAATACAAAGAAGGATCAAGTCATAACGTAGTTCATATCTCTTTTTTTTACCTTAACTTTTGCTTAAGTCGTCTTGTTAAGGATTTTCAACTTATCATGATTTTTTTTTGCCGTAACTTTTGCCTAAGTCATCCTGTTAAGGATTTTCAACTTAGCGGGCTTTTTTTCTTTGGTTGCAGTTTAAGCTCTTGCCTAGGAGCATCTGACCTTTAAATGTAGCAGTGTTTCAAGAATCTACCATTAATTGGGCCAACTCTTACTCCATC
>NW_018400830.1:5624-5938 GCF_002168275.2 Theobroma umbraticum | reverse complement strand
ATTTTGTATGCACCATTAGTGTAGACTTCTTGAACAACGTATGGTCCATCCCACTTTGAGAGGAACTTGTTACCCATATGATGTGCAATGTTTATGGATCTTCGCACTACCAGAACTAAATCTCTCACTTGGAATGATCGTGGTTTAACTTTCTTGTTGAAAGCTTTGGACAATTGAGCTTGATAACATTCCAAACGTTATTGTGCTTCCAACCTTTTCTCATCCAATGCTTCAAGTTCTTCAGGGTGCAAGCAAACATTATCTTTATTTAAAAGACCTTCTTGAATGACAATTCTCAATGATGGAATTTGATG
>NW_018400830.1:5372-5614 GCF_002168275.2 Theobroma umbraticum | reverse complement strand
AGAACAGCTTCCACACCATAAACAAGCAAATACGGAATTGCTTGAGTAGGTGTACGAAATGTCGTATGATAAGCCCATAAAGCTTCCTCTATTTTCTCTGACCAATCTTTTTTACGCGATTAGCAACTTTCTTGAGAAGATTACACAAAGTCTTGTTAAAGGCTTCTACTAACCCATTTGCTGATGCGTGGTACATGGAAGAATTATATTGCTTGAAGTTAAACTATGCACATAACTTCTCC
>NW_018400830.1:3412-5272 GCF_002168275.2 Theobroma umbraticum | reverse complement strand
GACAAGACAATGATCCAAAGTATTGTTAATGGTGAGAACAAAGATGGTGATGACGGTAAAGATGATGATGATAGGGAAAGCAAGGACAATAATGATGTTAATGGCGATGAAGATGATGAAAATAAGCATGACACTCAAGTTGACCAAGTAGCCTTGCATGCAAGGGAGGAGAAAGCTGATATTGGAGAAGGAATTGTGAGGAATGAGGAAGAAGAGGGAGAAATAATTGACTAGGATGTCTTGTATCTATCCCTTAGAATTTTCCTTGAATCTTGTTTGCGAATAGCACGTTTTGTGTAATTTTTAAAAAAACTTGAACACGGAGAAAAAACATCTTGGGTATACCCTGAGGGGTTTCTTGTAATTTAATTTTAAATAGGGTTTTTTTTTCTCTTTTTTTTAAGAAATATATAGTTTTTTTAATATAAATATATGATTTTTTTAATATAAATAGTTTTGAAGTTTATGAAACATACCAAGTGCAACAAAAAAAGGTATAATATATTAAAAATCATTGAACTATTAAAATATTTTTGAATAAGTTTTTTTTAATGACCTTTATTTTGTCATAAAGATTGCGAAATAAAAATTTATTTCAATTTATTTGAATGATTGAAGGGTTATTTCAAGTATTATATTACAAAATACATTAATGCTAGTCTTAGGGTTCGAATATAATATTAAGAGTTGTAATTATGAGATTAGGAAAAGAATGTAGTTCTTTTACTTTATTTTTTTTTCTTTGCTTTTTATTTGTAGGATTTTTTTCTTTAAAAAACTTATAATTTAAATGATCAAATATAAAAATATGATGAGCTGTAAAATCAGAGTAATTTAAGCAAAAAATTGTTTCAATTTATTTGGCTATCGGCTGCCATATAAGAATAATGAAGAAAACCAAAATAATATTTTTTTTTTGAATACCATAAATTTAAGTTTAGGGTGTACAAAAGATTCTCTAAAATCTTCTTGTTTAAAATATATAAATTAGTTTTATTGTTATTTGATCTCTAAAAATTTAATTTTATAGTAAACAAATGAGCACTACTAGATTATATTATAAAGTTAACAAACATTGTGGACACAGGTATCACAAATATTTAGTATATCATTTTTTATTTACAAAAATAAAAAAAAACTCCAATACCAAGAGCCAAAGATAATAACCCTTAATTTATTTACCATATATAAATAAAGAAGAGCTATAAACATTAGAGGGTTAGTAAAATTATTTCAAATCAAAGAAATCGATTAAATTAAAATGAATTTGAATTTTTTGTTCGATTGGAAAGGAAACAAAATTTGTAATAAATCTTCCTTTTATACTAATTGATGTAGTTGGATCTAAGTGAGTTCATATATTCGTGTAAAGCGTGGATTTTAAAAATTTAATTTATAAAAAAAGCAAACAATCCAATTCTATAAACAAAAAAATACATTATTCATATTATAAATATCATAATCACATATTACAAATAAAAATCTAATAAAATAAGATAAAACGTACATTTCATTTCGAAATTTTGATTTTTGGATATTTAGTGAATTATAGTAAATTTACTAACATAACATCAATAATTGATTGCTCAATAAAATAAACTTATCATTTATTTTTCAATAATATTTTCAACTTGAACTTTAAGTAGACGGGGGTATAGAATGCTAGATTACAAGATAGGATCTGATTGTCTTTATTTTCTTCTTAAAAAGTAATAATTATTTTTCTTTCAAGAAATTAACTAAGAAATTGAGAGGAAGAGAAGTGCGGTAAAGTTAGGAGGAAGAGATGAAGAGAAGTGGTGGCAGAAACCTTTATGAGTATTTTTATTTTAGTTGATTTAATTTAGTTTTTGATGATTA
>NW_018400830.1:3268-3402 GCF_002168275.2 Theobroma umbraticum | reverse complement strand
TCGAATTGATTGAACTTAAATTATTATATATATTAATATTTTTTTTTATTATTCAAAAAATATGTTTTAAATTTAAAATATTGTTTGATCAAATTAATTGAAGGAGTTGGACTAACTACAATAATTTGATTCAG
>NW_018400830.1:3009-3168 GCF_002168275.2 Theobroma umbraticum | reverse complement strand
CCCCATAATTCATCCCTCACCAGTTGACTTTTCATGTCCACCAATGTAAGTGTGCTATTCCTTTGGCACTAGTAATGGGAACAAAACAACCTATGTCATGCATTATTTCACTAATCATAAGCAGAACATTAATTTCTGAAAACCAACATATGCTTACAT
>NW_018400830.1:2857-2999 GCF_002168275.2 Theobroma umbraticum | reverse complement strand
CTTATAATACAAAATAGACATATTGATTTTGTTCATGTTTGTCCACATACACAGGACACATATATTAACCATAGAAACTTGTCATAAGGTGGGCTACGAACATGTTGTAGAAACAGGTCCAACAAAATGATTAACACTGTAA
>NW_018400830.1:2423-2710 GCF_002168275.2 Theobroma umbraticum | reverse complement strand
CTTTCCCAAACTACATGGTCTGATACTACATAAGGCACAGAAACATATATTTCAAATTCAGAAAAAAAAAATAAAAAGCTTGTTCCAGATTACGTTTTGTTTAAAGCTTCATATTCTATTTGCAATGTGAAGGACTCCTGCAACACCCTAATAGATTCTATTTTACTTGATTCTTCAATATTCCACTGGATCTTCAGGACTCCAGTCCCATCTCAATATGATTTATACTCAGGTATATCTATTATCTTCATGTTTTGCTGCATTTTGGAGGATTCCCACCCTAACCT
>NW_018400830.1:0-2317 GCF_002168275.2 Theobroma umbraticum | reverse complement strand
TTAGTTAAATCTTCAAGTTTTGCTGCATTTTCCAGGACTCCTGCCCCACCTCGATATTTTTTACACTTTGCCCCACCCTGGCTAAATCCTTATTAACTCCAGACACAGAGAGTCAACCCTTTTTCCCAAAGGATTTAGGCATAACCTTCTCTCCGCTACACTACCATTTCTATTCCTCAACAGAATCAAAATTAATACCACCCCAACAGTTCTATTTACAAACATCATCTATCATATATAAACAGAACTAACACAACCACAAAGCATGGGTAGCAAGGTCTCCTACAGAAAAATGAAGCATCATACCTATATACTAACAACCCATGCATAACCTTCTAAACAATATGTTAATTTCAGGGTTTAATGCTATCCAGATACCAGTATCTGGTTTACATGGGATTCTGAACCTAAATTAGATACCTAAAAATTTAAAACAAGAAGTTCCAAACAGTGAGGCATAATTGCTTCCAACAATTTAAAACAATATATATTAAAAAGCAAGGAAAATATTGAAACAGCATAAACAAACCTCCTTTGAAAGAGGAGCTTTAGAAATGGAATAATAATCAAAAAATATCTGAAGTGTTGAAGAATCCTCCAATACTGGTCTCCAAGATGATGGAATCTGTAAGGTTAACACCATACACTGGGTTATTTACAAATAATGCCCAATGAGAGACTTTCAAGCAACTAAAAGTTAAAAGAAGTGCACAGTTGAGAAAATGTTCCATAGATACCTGAACGGTACCAAACTCTTCTAAACTTTCATCAATTGATGTCCCAACAAAATCAAAGGATAAACATTTCAGTGCAAGAGAGAGTGCCAGCTCTTGCAATCGACTTGCAACTGCAAATTTCATATAATCACCAACAAAGAATCAATATGAAAAAAATGAATAGGGCAGGAATAAGGAGTCAAGGAGAGGGGACTGGATCCAAACAGAAAACATGAGCAAAATGGCATGTTACCATCATTTTTCAGATGACGCAGCGATGTTAAAGATATTTGGAATATTTGAAAAAGTGACTGATCCCTGAAGGAACAAGCTACCCTTCGATGATGTGTTGATGGCAACCCAGGATTAGGCTGAAAATTAAGGCGTCAAGAAATACACAAGCACATGAAAAATTCCATTGCAAGTAAATGAAAAGTAATCGTAATTGAAAAGAAAAAGAGAAGGAAAATTAGAGTATTAAACAGTACCCAGTTCAGGATCAATGGTGAAGTTAAACAACCTAGGGATCACTAATTAGGATCTAGTGTCTTCCAACAAAAGTAACAGCATTTATAATTATAATTTTAGGGGGGGTGGTTGTAGAGGGTAAGCAGAATCCTGGATATTAAGCCTATGTTAACGTTTCTTCTAATGCTATATTCCCGTTAATGGTATGCATGTCCACGCGTAACATAAACTGCAAATTGCACCATTGTAATATGAACTGCAGAATACTATAAAGTGCAGATCAACGACCTTCCTTAGTACCCAATAAAAAGATAGCACCAGATTCTTGGAAACATATCAAGACCAGCCAAATATAACTGCTTTCAGCCGCATATGGATGCTTCATAACTGTCCCTAAACTTCAGATGCAAACTCAGAATGGGCCAAGAAAATATCTTCGGAAGAGTAATTCACTCATTACAACTTCATTTTAATGGACATGAGAAAATTACAGAACAAAAGGCCAACAAATGCAATCCTGCTCAGAGTTTTTAGCTATTAACAAAATACCTACATAAATATTTATATAAAGTTCTCCATTCTTCGATCACCTGAAAACACCAAAAAAAAAACAAAAATAAAACGAAAATATAAATCGATTTGATCGTCTGAAAACAAAAAATAAGGGAGCTACGGTGTTTGTTTACCTTGTTTGGTTCGTAAGCGAAAGATCTAAAAAGCGGCGGTTTAGTGGAATGTGAAGAAGCAAAATTAAATACTCACAAAATATCGAAGAGGGAAAGGAAGGGTTTGGTTTTTCTAAGATGGGAAGGAGGAATCAGCAATGCTCTTCTTTTCCCCTTTTTTTTTCCTTCTTGGCCTTTCCGGTTTGTGAGTCTACTTGTATAATACAAGTGTAGGTATTCCCTTGCTTTTGGCCGCCTGATTTGATTACTCAGACCCAGATCCAACGGCAGATTTTTTTTAGTCTTCTTTTCAAAAATATAATAATTATTCGTTCCAATGGGTGTGCAAATGTTGGGTTCAATATTAAAATTTTAAAACTCGAGCAAATTTAATTAATTTTATATAAAAATTGAACTGAATCAAATTATTGTAGTTAGTCCAACTCCTTCAATTAATTTGATCAAACA
>NW_018400829.1:1020-1134 GCF_002168275.2 Theobroma umbraticum | reverse complement strand
TTAAATTGGTAAAACTTTTAGATTTACGAGAAGATTGAATCAAGAACTCTTCAAACACACGGTAACCAAGCAAAAGCCTTCCAACCAAATTATCATTGACAAAGTCTAAACCAC
>NW_018400829.1:698-932 GCF_002168275.2 Theobroma umbraticum | reverse complement strand
CATTTATAATGTACATTTGTAAATAAAGTTCTTGAACTCTTTGCCGTAATGTAATAGATATCATACACTTAAAAGGTCGTTAACTTTCAAGATCTTAGTATTATCAAGAGTAGAAACTAGCAAAGAAAGAAACTTCCACCTACTTGATAAAACGAAGGTGTGAACCGGATCCATTGTGGGAAGCAAGGACTGGAATTCAAATGGAATTGAATCTGGTAAAGCATTAAGTCTTTC
>NW_018400829.1:447-618 GCF_002168275.2 Theobroma umbraticum | reverse complement strand
ATGAAACTCAAATGGTTGAAATGATCACAAAGGTTTGGAATAGCTTCTCATCGAATCAATACGCGCCCGCAGTAACGCTAAACCCAAGTATTTGAAACTTTCAAACCTAGGGTTTCATAAGGGATTTTCTTCGATTTTTAAACAAAATGGGTGTTTTCGATTAGAAAAAAA
>NW_018400829.1:164-244 GCF_002168275.2 Theobroma umbraticum | reverse complement strand
AAATGCCAACCTTAACAATATTCAGTTAAAACATACCATGCATTATCATTAAGTTACTGCACGCCTTGCTTAAGCACTAT
>NW_018400829.1:0-154 GCF_002168275.2 Theobroma umbraticum | reverse complement strand
TATATGCCTAAAAATTAATGGTTGATACATGGTATGTAACAACAATATTTTTTCACCATGTCCTACATGCCATGCCGAAATTACTAAATGCTGCTACACATTGTGCCAGCAAATAGAGTTCTTACACACCATGCGTAACAACTGACAGATGGCC
>NW_018400828.1:30293-30386 GCF_002168275.2 Theobroma umbraticum | reverse complement strand
CAAACTATAATTGAATGTCTACCTCATGAAACATGAAGAAAAAAGCATTTATTGACATGAAATGTCCATTTATAGTCTCTCATTCCTTCAAAA
>NW_018400828.1:30087-30283 GCF_002168275.2 Theobroma umbraticum | reverse complement strand
TCACTTTAAATGGTTTTGTTATCTCAAAATTGATTTAATGTTTAGGTTTTTCAACATTTTTTTGTTAAAACAGAGTATAATTAAATATCTACCTTGAGAAATATGAAGAAAAAAGAGCATTCATCGGCAAGAAAAGTCCATTTATACTCTCCTATTCCTTCAAAAGTCTTATTACTCGCTTTAAATGGTTCTATAA
>NW_018400828.1:29740-30077 GCF_002168275.2 Theobroma umbraticum | reverse complement strand
GATTTTAGGTTTAATTTTTTTACATTATTGGTTAAAACATATTAAAATTGAATGTTTATCTCGAGAAACGTGAAGAATAAGATATTTATTGGCAAAAAAAGTGCATTTATAGTAACTTATTCCTTCAAAAGTATTAATACTCACTTTAAAAGGTTTTATAATATCAAATTTGATTTTAAGTTCAATTTTTTTATATTTTTTATTAAAACAGATTACAATTGAATGTTTATCTCATGACACATAGAGAAAAAGGCATTCATTAGCAAAAAAAGTCCATTTATAACCACCTATTCCTTCAAAGGCCTTATTACTTGCTTTAAATGGTTTTATAATCTCA
>NW_018400828.1:28601-29601 GCF_002168275.2 Theobroma umbraticum | reverse complement strand
ATTTATAGTCTCCCATTTCTTTAAAAGCCTTATTACTCACTTTAAATAGTTTTAAAATCTCATAATTGATTTTAAATTAAATTTTTTACATTTTTGATTTAAACAGGTCATAATTGATTGTCTACTTCAAGAACCGTGAAGAAAAAAGTATTTATTGGTAAGAAAAGTCCATTTATAGTCACTTATTCTTTTAAAAGCCTTATTGCTCACTTTAAATGGTTTTGTACTCTCAAATTTAATTTTAAGTTCAATCTTTTTATATTTTTAGTTAAAACAGATTACAATTGAATGTCTATCTCGTGACACATAGAGAAAAAGGAATTCACTGGCAAGAAAAGTCCTTTTATAGCCACCTATTCCTTCAAAAGCCTTATTACTCACTTTAAATGGTTTATAATCTCATAATTGATTTTAAGTTACCTTTTATATATTTTTTTAAAATAGACTGTAATTGAATGTCTGTCTCGAGAAACTTGTGAAAAACAGATTTATTTGGAAGAAAAGTTCATTTATATTATCCCATTCCTTCAAAAACCTTATTAGTTGCTTTAAATGGTTTTATAATATCAAAATTGATTTTAAGTTGAATCTTTTACATTTTTCATTAAAACATACTATAATTGAATGCCTACCTCGAGAAACGTATCGAAAAACTCAGTTATTTGAAAGAAAAGTCCATATATAGTCTCCGATTCTTTCAAAAGCCCTATTACTCACTTTAAATTGTTTTATAATCTCATAATTGATTTCAAGTTGAATTTTTACATTTTTCATTAAAACAGACTATAATTGAATGTCAGCCTTGGAAAACGTGTAGAAAAACCCATTTATTTGAAAGAAAAGTCTCCCATTCCTCCAAAAGCTTTATTACTCATTTTAAATAGTGTTATATTCTCATGATTGATTTTAAATTGAATTATTTTATATTTTTGGTTAACAGGGACTATAATTGATTATCTACCTTGAGAAACGTGAAGAAAAATAAATTCATTTGGAAGAA
>NW_018400828.1:27795-28468 GCF_002168275.2 Theobroma umbraticum | reverse complement strand
ATGGTTTTATAATCTCAAAATTGATTTTAAGTTCAATTTTTTTTACTTTTTTTACAAAAATAGATTATAATTGAATGTCTACATCTAGAAACGTAAAAAAAAGGAATTCATTGGAAAACAAAATTTATTTATAGTCTTCTATTCTTTGAAAAGCGTTATTGCTCACTATAAATGATTTTATTATCTCAAAATTGATTTTATGTTTAATTTTTTTTATTTTTTGGTTAAGACGAACTATAATTAACTCTCTACCTCTAGAAACATGAAGAAAAAAACATTTATTGACAAGAAATGTCCATTTATAGTATCTCATTCCTTCAAAAGCATTATTACTCGCTTTAAATGATTTTATTATCTCAAAATTGATTTTATGTTCAATTTTTTTTAACATTTTTGGTTAAAATAGACTGTAATTGAATGGCTACCTCGAGAAAAATGAAGAAAAAGGTATTTATTGATAAGAAAAGTTCATTTATAGTCACCTGTTTCTTCAAAAGCCTTATTACTCACTTTAAATGGTTTTATAACCTCATAATTGATTTTAAGTTGAGTTTTTTTACATTTTTTGTTAAAATAGACTGTAATTGGATGCCTGCCTTGGAAAACATGTGGAAAAACTCATTTATTAGGAAGAAAAGTCCATTTATAGTCTTTCATTCCTTCAAAAGCCTTA
>NW_018400828.1:27449-27560 GCF_002168275.2 Theobroma umbraticum | reverse complement strand
TTTTACATTTTTTGTTAAAACATACTATAATTAAATGCTTGCCTTGAGAAACATATAGAAAAACCCATTTATTAGGAAGAAAACTCTATTTATAGTCTCCTATTACTTCAA
>NW_018400828.1:27330-27439 GCF_002168275.2 Theobroma umbraticum | reverse complement strand
AACAAGCATTCATTAGCAAGAAAAGTCCATTTATATTCACCTATTTCTTCAAAACCCTTATTACCCATTTTAAATGGTTTTATTATCTCAAAATTGATTTTATGTTCAA
>NW_018400828.1:26994-27220 GCF_002168275.2 Theobroma umbraticum | reverse complement strand
TTATCTCAAAATTGATTTTATGTTCAATTATTGTTAGCATTTTTTGTTAAAACATACTATAATTTAATGTCTGTTTCAAGAACCATGAAGAAAAAAGCATTCATCAGCAAGAAAAGTCCATTTATAGTCTTTCATTCCTTCAAAAGCTTTATTACTTGCTTTATATGGTTTTATCATCTCATAATTGATTTTAGGTTCAATTTTTTTACATTATTGGTTAAAACAG
>NW_018400828.1:26836-26984 GCF_002168275.2 Theobroma umbraticum | reverse complement strand
AATGTCTACCTTAAGAAACGTGAAGAAAAAGGCATTTATTGGCAAGAAAAGTTTATTTATAGTCACTCATTCCTTCAAAAGTCTTATTGCTCACTTTAAATGGTTTTATAATTTTAAATTTGATTTTAAGTTCAATTTTTTTACATTT
>NW_018400828.1:26690-26826 GCF_002168275.2 Theobroma umbraticum | reverse complement strand
CATATTATAATTGAATGTCTACCTCGTGACACATAGAGAAAAAAGCATTCACTGGCAAAAAAAGTCCATTTATCGTCACCCGTTCCTTCAAAAGCCTTATTACTCGTTTTAAATAGTTTTATAATCTCATAATTGA
>NW_018400828.1:26453-26590 GCF_002168275.2 Theobroma umbraticum | reverse complement strand
CATGAATGTCTTTTTCTCTATGTGTCATGAGGTAGACATTCAATTATAATGTGTTTTAACCAAAAATGTAAAAAAATTGAACTTAAAATCAAATTTAAGATTATAAAACCATTTAAAGTGAACAATAAGACTTTTGA
>NW_018400828.1:25974-26251 GCF_002168275.2 Theobroma umbraticum | reverse complement strand
AGGAATGAGAGACTATAAATAGACTTTTTTTGCCAATGAATACTTTTTTCTTCATGATTCTTGAAACAAAAATTCAATTATAGTCTGTTTTAACTACAAATGCTAACAATAATTGAACATAAAATCAATTTTGAGATAATGAAACTATTTCAAATGGGTAATAAAGCTTTTGAAGGAATGAGTGACATAAATGGACTTTTTTTATCAATGAATATTTTTTTCATCACGTTTCTTGAGGTAGACATTCAATTATAGTTTGTCTTAACCAAAAATACAA
>NW_018400828.1:25712-25879 GCF_002168275.2 Theobroma umbraticum | reverse complement strand
TTTAAAATGGGTAATAAGGCTTTTGAACGAATGGGTGACTATAAATGGACTTTTTTTGCTAATGAATGCTTTTTTTTTCACGTTTCATAAGGTAGACATTCAATTATGGTCTGTTTTAATCAAAAATATAAAAAAATTTAACTTAAAATTAATTACGAGATTATAAA
>NW_018400828.1:25288-25434 GCF_002168275.2 Theobroma umbraticum | reverse complement strand
TTTGAAGGAATGGAAGACTATAAATGGACTTTTCTTCCTAATAAATGGGTTTTTCCATATGTTTCTAGATGCAAGCATCCAATTACAGTCTATTTTAACAAAAAATATAAAAAAAGTCAACTTAAAATCAATTATGAGATTATAAA
>NW_018400828.1:25110-25270 GCF_002168275.2 Theobroma umbraticum | reverse complement strand
TAAGGCTTTTGAAGGAATGAGAGGCTATAAATGGACTTTTCTTGTCAATGAATGTCTTTTTCTCTACATGTTATGAGGTAGACATTGAATTGTAATCTATTTTAATCAAATATGTAAAAAAACTGAACTTAAAATCAAATTTGAGATTATAAAACCATTT
>NW_018400828.1:24951-25080 GCF_002168275.2 Theobroma umbraticum | reverse complement strand
GGTGACTATAAATGGACTTTTCTTGCTAATAAATGCCTTTTTCTTTATGTTTCTCGAGGTAGACATTCAATTACAATATGTTTTAATCAATAATGTAAAAAAAAAATTCAATTATGAGATTATAAAGCC
>NW_018400828.1:24642-24941 GCF_002168275.2 Theobroma umbraticum | reverse complement strand
AGTAATAATATTTTTGAAGGAATAAGAGACTATAAATGGACTTTTCTTGCAAATAAATACTTTTTTTCTTCATATTTCTCAAGGTAAACATTCAATTATAGTCTGTTTTAAACAAAAATGTTAAAAAAACTGAACATAAAATCAATTTTGAGATAACAAAATCATTTAAAGTGAGTAATAAAGCTTTTGAAGGAATAGAAGAATATAAATAGATATTTCTTGTCAAGGAATACTTTTTTCTTCATATTTCTAGAGGTAGACATTCAATTATAGTTCGTCTTAACCAAAATGTAAAAAAA
>NW_018400828.1:24430-24632 GCF_002168275.2 Theobroma umbraticum | reverse complement strand
AAATCAATTTTGAGATAATAAAACCATTTAAAGTTAGCAATAACGCTTTTCAAGGAATAGGAGACTATAAATGGATTTTTCTTTCCAATGAATGCCTTTTTCTTCATGTTTCTAGATGTAGACATTAAATTATAATTTATTTTAGCCAAAAAAGTAAAAAAAATTGAACTTAAAATCAATTTTGATATTATAAAACCATTTA
>NW_018400828.1:24117-24420 GCF_002168275.2 Theobroma umbraticum | reverse complement strand
TAAGGCTTTTAAAGAAATGAGTGATTATAAATACACTTTTCTTCCAAATGAGTTCATTTTTCTTCACATTTCTTGAGGTAGACAATCAATTATAGTCCCTTTTAACAAAAAATATAAAATAATTCAACTTAAAATCAATTATGAGAATATAACACTATTTAATACGAGTAATAAGGCTTTTGAAGGAATGGGAGACAATAAATAGACTTTTCTTCAAAATAAATGGGTTTTTCTACATGTTTTTCAAGGCTAACATTCAATTATAGTGTATTTTAATAAAAAATGTAAAATATTCAACTTGAA
>NW_018400828.1:23879-24107 GCF_002168275.2 Theobroma umbraticum | reverse complement strand
AGATTATAAAACCATTTAAAGCATGTAATAGGGCTTTTGAAGGAATCAGAGACTATAAATAGACTTTTCTTTCAAATAACTGAGTTTTTTTATATGTTTCCTAAGTTCGGCATTCAAGTATAGTATGTTTTAATGAAAATGTAAAAGATTGAACTTAAAATCAAGTATGAGATTATAAAACCATTTAAAGCAGCTAATAAGGTTTTTGAAGGAATGGGATACTATAAA
>NW_018400828.1:23780-23869 GCF_002168275.2 Theobroma umbraticum | reverse complement strand
TTCCAAATAAATGGGTTTTTCACAAGTTTCCTAAGACATGTATTCAATTACAATCTATTTTAACTAAAAATATAAAAAAATTCAACTTA
>NW_018400828.1:23569-23770 GCF_002168275.2 Theobroma umbraticum | reverse complement strand
TGAGATTTTAAAACCATTTAAAACGAGTAATAAGGCTTTGCAGCAATGAGAGACTATAAATGGTGTTTTCTTCTAAATAAATTAGTTTTTTACACGTTTCCCAAGGTAAACATTTAAATATATTATGTTTTAACAACAAATGTAAACAATTTAACTTAAAATCAATTATGAAATTATAAAACCATTTAAAGTGAGTAATAA
>NW_018400828.1:23126-23469 GCF_002168275.2 Theobroma umbraticum | reverse complement strand
AAAACTATTTAAAATGGGTAATAAGGCTTTTGAACGAATGGGTGACTATAAATGAACTTTTTTTGCTAATGAATGCTTTTTTTTTCACGTTTCATAAGATAGACATTCAATTATGGTCTGTTTTAATCAAAAAAATAAAAAAATTTAACTTAAAATTAATTACGAGATTATAAAATTATTTAAAGTGAGTAATAAGGCTTTTGAAGTAATAAGAGACTATAAATAGAGTTTTCTTCCAAATAAATGAATTTTTCTACATGTTTCTTGAGGCAAGCATTTAATTATACTATGTTTTAACAAAAAATGTAAAAAATTTAACTTAAAATCAATTATGAGATTATAA
>NW_018400828.1:22982-23107 GCF_002168275.2 Theobroma umbraticum | reverse complement strand
TAAGACTTTTGAAGGAATGGAAGACTATAAATGGACTTTTCTTCCTAATAAATGAGTTTTTCCATATGTTTCTCAAGGCAGGCATTCAATTACAGTCTGTTTTAACAAAAAATGTAAAAAAGTCA
>NW_018400828.1:22583-22721 GCF_002168275.2 Theobroma umbraticum | reverse complement strand
ACCATTTAAAGTGAGTAATAAGGCTTTTGAAGGAATAGGTGACTATAAATGGATATTTCTTGTCAATGAATGCTTTTTTCTTTATATTTCTAGAGGTAAACATTTAATTATAGTTCGTCTTAACCAAAATGTAAAAAA
>NW_018400828.1:22485-22573 GCF_002168275.2 Theobroma umbraticum | reverse complement strand
AAAATCAATTTTGAGATAATAAAACTATTTAAAGTTAGCAATAACGCTTTTCAAGGAATAGGAGACTGTAAATGGATTTTTCTTTCTA
>NW_018400828.1:22389-22475 GCF_002168275.2 Theobroma umbraticum | reverse complement strand
TTTTCTTCATGTTTCTAGATGTAGACATTCAATTATAATCTATTTTAGTCAAAAAAGTAAAAAAATTGAACTTAAAATCAATTTTG
>NW_018400828.1:21873-22379 GCF_002168275.2 Theobroma umbraticum | reverse complement strand
ACCATTTAAAGTGAGCAATAAGGCTTTTAAAGAAATAAGTGATTATAAATACACTTTTCCTCTAAATGAATTCATTTTTCTTCACGTTTCTTGAGGTAGACAATCAATTATAGTCCCTTTTAACCAAAAATGTAAAATAATTCAACTTAAAATCAATTATGAGAATATAACACTATTTAAAGCGAGTAATAAGGCTTTTGAAGGAATGTGAGACAATAAATTGATTTTTCTTCCAAATAAATGGGTTTTTCTATATGTTTTCCAAGGCTGACATTCAATTATAGTATATTTTAATAAAAAATGTAAAAAATTCAACTTGAAATCAATTATGAGAGTATAAAACCATTTAAAGCGTGTAATAGGACTTTTGAAGGAATCAGAGACTGTAAATAGACTTTTCTTTCAAATAACTGAGTTTTTCTATACGTTTCCCAAGTCTGGCATTCAATTATAGTATGTTTTAATAAAAATGTAAAAGATTGAACTTAAAATCAACTATGAGATTA
>NW_018400828.1:21546-21748 GCF_002168275.2 Theobroma umbraticum | reverse complement strand
AAATCAATTATGAGATTTTAAAACCATTTAAAACGAGTAATAAGGCTTTTGAAGCAATGGGAGACTATAAATGGTGTTTTCTTCTAAATAAATTAGTTTTTTACACGTTTCCCTAGGCAAACATTTAAATATAGTATGTTTTAACAACAAATGTAAAAAATTTAACTTAAAATCAATTATGAAATTATAAAACCATTTAAAG
>NW_018400828.1:20738-21400 GCF_002168275.2 Theobroma umbraticum | reverse complement strand
ATTATAAAACCATTTAAAGCAAGTAATAAGGCCTTTGAAGGAATGGGTGGCTATAAATGGATTTTTCTTGCCAATGAATGCCTTTTTCTCTATGTGTCACGAGGTAAACATTCAATTGTAATATGTTTTAATCAAAAATATAAAAAAGTTGAACTTAAAATCAAATTTGAGATTATAAAACCATTTAAAGTGAGTACTAATGCTTTTGAAGGAATAAGAGACTATAAATATATTTTTCTTTCTAATAAATGTTTTTTTCTTCACGTTTCTAGATGTAAACATTCAATTATATCTGTTTAAGTCAAAAAAGTAAAAAAAATTAAACTTAAAATCAATTTTGAGATTATAAAATCATTTAAAATGAGCTATCAGGCTTTTGAAAAAATGGGTGATTATAAATAGACTTTTTTCCAAATAAATTTATTTTTCTACACGTTTCTCGAGGTAGACAATCAATTATAGTCTATTTTAATAAAAAATGTAAAACAATTTCATTTCAAATCATTTATGAGAATGTAGAACTATTTAAGACGAGTAATAAGGCTTTTAAAAGAATGTGTGACTATAAATAGACTTTTCTTGCTAAATAAATGGGCTTTTCTACACGTTTCTCAAGGTCGACATTCAATTATAGTCTGTTTTAATAAAATATGTAAAAAATT
>NW_018400828.1:20396-20728 GCF_002168275.2 Theobroma umbraticum | reverse complement strand
ATTATAAAACCATTTCAAGCTAGTAATAGGGCTTTTGAAGGAATGAGAGACTATAAATGGACTTTTCTTCCAAATAACTAAGTTTTTCTATACGTTTCTAGAGGCAGGCATTCAATTAAAGTCTGTTTTAACAAAAAATATAAAAAGGTCAACTTAAACAATTATAAGATTATAAAACCATTTAAAGCGAGTAATAAAGATTTTGAAGGAATGAAAAACTATAAATTGACTTTTCTTTCAAATAAATGAATTTTCTACATGTTTCTTGAGGTAGGCAATCAATTATAGTATGTTTTAATCAAAAATATAAAAAATTCAACTTAAAATCAATT
>NW_018400828.1:20262-20375 GCF_002168275.2 Theobroma umbraticum | reverse complement strand
AAGCGAGTAATAAGGCTTTTGAAAGAATGGGAGACTATAAATGGACTTTTCTTCAAACTAAATTGATTTTTTACACTTTTCTCGAGGTAGGCAATCAATTATAGTTTGTTTTA
>NW_018400828.1:19717-19937 GCF_002168275.2 Theobroma umbraticum | reverse complement strand
CGTATTTGAGATTATAAAACCTTTTAAAGAGAGTAATAAGGCTTTTGAAGGACTCGGTGACTATAAATGGACTTTTCTTATCAATAAATGTTTTTCTCTTTATGTTTCTCGAGGTAGACATTTAATTATAATCTATTTTAACCAATAATGTAAAACAATTGAACCCAAAATCAATTATGAGATTATAAAGCCATTTAAAGCGAGTAATAAGGCTTTTGAA
>NW_018400828.1:19404-19688 GCF_002168275.2 Theobroma umbraticum | reverse complement strand
TGCCAATGAATGCTTTTTTCTTTATATTTCTCAAGGCATACATTCAATTATAGTCTGTTTTAATAAAAAATATTAAAAAAACTGAACATAAAATCAATTTTGAGATAATAAAACTTTTTGAAGTGAGTAATAAGGCTTTTAAAGGAATGAAAGACTACAAATGTACTTTCTTATCAATGAATACTTTTTTTTCATATTTCTCGAGGTAGACATTCAATTATAATTTCTCCTAACCACAAATGTAAAAAAAATTGAACATAAAATCAATTTTGAGATAATAAAAC
>NW_018400828.1:18813-18933 GCF_002168275.2 Theobroma umbraticum | reverse complement strand
GTAAAAAAATTAAACCTAAAATCAATTATGAAATTATAAAGCCATTTAAAGCGAGTAATAAGGCTTTTAAAGGAATAAGAGACTATAAATAGATTTTTCTTGCCAATGAGTGCTTTTTTT
>NW_018400828.1:18417-18594 GCF_002168275.2 Theobroma umbraticum | reverse complement strand
GTCAATAATAAGGCTTTTGAAAGAATGGGAGACTATAAATGGACATTTCTTATTAATGAATGCTTTTTTTCTCTACGTTTCTTAAGGTAGACATTCAATTATAGTTTGTTTTAGCCAAAAATGTAAAACAAAATTAAACAAAAAATCAATTTTGGGATAATAAAACCATTTAAAGTG
>NW_018400828.1:18269-18407 GCF_002168275.2 Theobroma umbraticum | reverse complement strand
CCTTGCAAGAAATAGGAGACTATAAATGGATTTTTCTTTCTAATGAATGTCTTTTTCTTCACGTTTCTAGATGTATACATTCAATTAAAATCTGTTTTAATCAAAAAAGTAAAAAAATTGAACTTAAAATCAATTTTG
>NW_018400828.1:17133-18259 GCF_002168275.2 Theobroma umbraticum | reverse complement strand
ACCATTTAAAATGAGCAATAAGGCTTTTAAAGAAATGGGAGACTATAAATGGACTTTTCTTCAAAATAAATGTGTTTTTTTACATGTTTCCCGAGGTAAGCATTTAATTATAGTATGTTTTAACAAAAAATGTAAAAAATTTAACTTAAAATCAATTATGAGGTCATAAAACCATTTAAAGCGAGTAATAAGGCTTTCGAAGGAATGGGAGACTATAAATGGACTTTTCTTTCAAATAAATGAGTTTTTCCACATGTTTCCAGAGACAAACATTCAATTACAGTCTGTTTTAACAAAAAAAATAAAAAAGTCAACTTAAAATCAATTATGAGATTATAAAACCATTTAAAGCAAGTAATAAGGCCTTTAAAGGAATGGGTGGCTATAAATGGACTTTCTTGCCAATGAATGCCTTTTTCTCTACATGTCACGAGGTAAACATTCAATTGTAATCTGCTTTAATCAAAAATGTAAAAAAATTAAACTTAAAATCAAATTTGAGATTATAAAACCATTTAAAGTGAGTACTAATACTTTTGAAGGAATAAGTGACTATAAATAGAGTTTTCTTGCCAATAAATATCTTGTTCTTCATGTTTCTTGTGGTAGAAATTCAATTATAATCTGTTTTAACCAATATGTAAAAAAATTAAACCTAAAATCAATTCTGAGATTCTAAAGCCATTTAAAACCAGTAATAAGGCTTTTGAAGGTACAGGAGACTATAAATGGACATTTCTTGCCAATAAATGCTCTTTTTTCTTCACGTTTCTCAAGGAAGACATTCAATTATAGTCTGTTTTAACCAAAAATGTTAAAGAAACTGAACATAAAATCAATTTTGAGATAACAAAACCATTTAAAGTGAGTAATAAGGCTTTTGAAGGAATGGGAGACTATAAATGGACAGTTCTTGTTAATAAATGCTTTTTTCCTTACATTTCTTGAGGTAGACATTCAATTATAGCTTGTCTTAACTAAAAATGTAAAAAAAAATTGAACATAAAATCAATTTTGAGAAAATAAAATCATTTAAAGTGAGCAATAACACTTTTCAAGGAATAAGAGACTATAAATAGATTTTTCTTTCTAATAAATGTCTTTTTCTTCACGTTTCTAGATGTAG
>NW_018400828.1:16533-16650 GCF_002168275.2 Theobroma umbraticum | reverse complement strand
AATTAGAAACTATAAATGGACATTTCTTCTAAATAACTGAATTTTTCTACATGTTTCTCTAGACAGGCATTCAATTATAGTCTGTTTGAACAAAAAATGTAAAAAAGTGAACTTAAA
>NW_018400828.1:16385-16514 GCF_002168275.2 Theobroma umbraticum | reverse complement strand
AACCATTTGAAGCAAGTAATAAGGCTTTTGAAGGAATAGGTTACTATAAATGGATTTTTTTTGTCAAATAAATGGATTTTTCTACACGTTTCTCGAGATAGCCATTCAATTATTGTCTGTTTTAATGAA
>NW_018400828.1:16156-16375 GCF_002168275.2 Theobroma umbraticum | reverse complement strand
AATTCAACTTAAAATCAATTATGCGAGTATAAAATCATTTAAGGTGAATAATAAGGCTTTTGAAGAAATGAGTGACTATAAATGCACTTTTCTTGCCAAATATATGGGTTTTTCTACACGTTTCTCCAGGCCAAAATTCAATTATAGTCTGTTTGAATGAAAAATGTAAAAAATTCAACTTGCATCAATTATGAGATTATAAAACCATTTAAAGCGAGT
>NW_018400828.1:16027-16146 GCF_002168275.2 Theobroma umbraticum | reverse complement strand
TTGAAGGAATTAGAGACTATAAATAGACTTTTCTTTTCAATGAATGCCTTTTTCTCTATTTGTCATGAGGTAGAAATTCAATTGTAATTTGTTTTAACCAAAAATGTAAAAAAATTGAA
>NW_018400828.1:15122-16017 GCF_002168275.2 Theobroma umbraticum | reverse complement strand
AATTTGAGATTATAAAACCATTTAAAGTGATCAATAAGGCTTCTGAAGGTATAAGTGACTATAAATGAACTTTTCTTGCGAATAACTAAGTTTTTCTACATGTTTTTTGAGGCATGCATTAAATTCCAGTCTATTTTAATAAAAAATATAAAAAAGTCAACTTAAAATGAATTATGAGATTATAAAACCATTTAAAGCAAATAATAAGGCTTTTGTAGGAATAAAAGACTATAAATGAACTTTTCTTCCAAATAAATGGGTTTTTCTACACTTTTCTCAAGGCAATCATTCAATTATTGTCTATTTTAATAAAAAATATAAAAAATTTAACTTAAAATCAATT
Source organism: Theobroma umbraticum (assembly GCF_002168275.2). NCBI lineage: Eukaryota > Viridiplantae > Streptophyta > Magnoliopsida > Malvales > Malvaceae > Theobroma > Theobroma umbraticum. Next base: position 15,674 of record NW_018400828.1, on the reverse strand, counting down.
ATGAGATTATAAAATCATTTAAGGCGAGTAATAAAGCTTTTGAAGGAATGGGTGACTATAAATGAACTTTTCTTGTCAAATAAATGGGTTTTTTTAAACGTTTCTTGAGATCGACATTCAATTATTATCTGTTTTAATGAAAAATATAAAAAATTTAGCTTAAAATCAATTATGAGATTATAAAACCATTTAAGGCGAGTAATAAGCCTTTTGAAGAAATGGGTGACTATAAACGGACTTTTCTTGCCAATGAATGCCTTGTTCTCTACGTGTCATGAGGTAGACATTCAATTGTAATCTGTTTGAAAAAAAAATATAAAAAAATTAAATTTAAAACCATATTTGAGATTATAAAACCCTTTAAAGAGAGTAATAAAGCTTTTAAAGGGATAGGTTACTATAAATCGACTTTTCTTACTAAGAAATATTATTTTCTTAACGTTTCTTGAGGTAGACATTCAATTATAATCTATTTTAAGCAATAATCCAAAACAATTGAACCTAAAATCAATTATGAGATTATAAAGCCATTTAAAGCGACTAATAAGGCTT
>NW_018400828.1:14795-15022 GCF_002168275.2 Theobroma umbraticum | reverse complement strand
TTATTATCTCAAAATTGATTTTATGTTCAGTTTTTTTAATATTTTTAGTTAAATAAGACTATAATTGAAAGTCTACCATGAGAAACACAAAGGAAAAAAAGCATTCATTGGCAAGAAAAGTCAATTTATAATTTCCTATTCCTTCAAAAGTCTTATTGTTGGCTTTAAATGGCTTTATAAACTCATAATTGATTTTAGGTTCAATTTTTTTTACATTATTTGCTAAA
>NW_018400828.1:14661-14785 GCF_002168275.2 Theobroma umbraticum | reverse complement strand
ATTGAATGTCTACCTCAAGAAACGTGAGAAAAAAGGCATTTACTTGCAAGAAAAGTCCATTTACAGTCATTTATTCCTTCAAAAGCCTTATTGCTCACTTTAAATAGTTTTATAATCTCAAATT
>NW_018400828.1:14488-14650 GCF_002168275.2 Theobroma umbraticum | reverse complement strand
TCAATTTTTTTACATTTTTAGTTAAAACAGATTACAATTGAATGTCTACCTCGTAACATATAGAGAAAAAGATATTCATTGATAAGAAAAGTCAATTTATAGTCACCAATTCCATCAAAAGCCTTATTACTTGCTTTAAATGGTCTCATAATCTCATAATTG
>NW_018400828.1:12806-14229 GCF_002168275.2 Theobroma umbraticum | reverse complement strand
AAACGTGAAAAAACAAGCATTCATTTGCAAGAAAAGTCACTCATTCCTTCAAAATCCTTATTACCCATTTTAAATAATTCTATTATCTCAAAATTAATTTTATGTTCAAATATTTTTACATTTTTGGTTAAGAAAAAATATAATTGAATGTCTACCTTGAGAAACGTGAAAAAAAAACATTCATTGACAAGAAATCTCCATTATAGTCTCCCATTCTTTTAAAAGCCTTATTACTCACTTTAAATGATTTTATTATCTCAAAATTAATTTCATGTTCAGTTTTTTTAATATTTTTGATTAAAACAGACTATAATTGAATGTCTACCTTGAGAAACATGAAGAAAAAAGCATTAATTGACAAGAAAAGTCCATTTATAGTCTCTTATTCCTTCAAAAGCCTTATTCTTACTTTAAATGGTTTTATTATCTCAAAATTGATTTTATGTTCAATTTTTTTACCATTTTTGGTTAAAACATATTATAATTGAATGTCTACCTCAAGAGATATGAAAAAAAAAGCATTCATTAGCAAAAAAAGTCCATTTATAGTGTCTCATTCCTTCAAAAGCTTTATTTCTCGCTTTAAATGGCTTTATAATCTCATAATTAATTTTAGGTTCAATTTTTTTACATTATTGGTTAAAACATTTTATAATTGAATGTCTACCTTAAGAAACGTGAGGAAAAATACATTTACTGGCAAAAAAAGTCTATTTATAGTCACTTATTCCCTCGAAACCCTTATTGCTCACTTTAAATAGTTTTATAATCTCAAATTTGATTTTAAATTCATTTTTTTATATATATTTTTAAAATAGATTACAATTGAATGTCTACCTTGTGAAACATCGAAAAAAAGACATTCATTGGTAAGAAAAGTCCATTTATAGTTACACATTCCTTCAAAAGCCTTATTACTCGCTTAAAATGGTTTTATAATCTCATAATTGATTTTAAGTAGAATTTTTTACATTTTTCATTAAAACAAACTACAATTGAATGCTTGCCGTGGGAAACGTGTAAACAAACTCGTTTATTTGGAAGAAAAGTCCATTTATAGTCTGTCATTCCTTCAAAAGCCTTATTACTCGCTTTAAATTGTTTTATATTCCCATAATTGATTTTAAGTTGAATTCTTTTACATTTTTGATTAAAAGAGACTATACTTGATTGTCTACTTCGAGAAACATGAAGAACAATGAATTCATTTGGAAGAAAAGTCTATATATAATCACCCATTCCTTCGAAAGCCTTATTACTCGCTTTAAATGATTTTATAATCTCTTAATTGATTTTAAGTTGACTTTTTTAGTTTTTTGTTAAAACAGACTATAATTGAATGTCTGCCACAGAAAATGTATGAAAAAATCCATTTATTTGGAAGAAAAGTCTATTTATAGTCTCACATTCCTTCAAAAGCCTT
>NW_018400828.1:12401-12596 GCF_002168275.2 Theobroma umbraticum | reverse complement strand
CTCATAATTGATTTTAAGTTAAATGTTTTTACATTTTTTGTGAAAACAGACCATAATTGAATGTCCACCTTGTGAAACATGAAAAAATAAGCATTCTTTAGCTAGAGAAGTCTATTTATAGTCACCCATTCCTTCAAAAGCCTTATTACCCCTTTTAAATGATTTTACTATCTCAAAATTGATTTTATGTTCAAT
>NW_018400828.1:12038-12391 GCF_002168275.2 Theobroma umbraticum | reverse complement strand
TTTTTGGTTAAGAAAAACTATAATTGAATGTCTACCTTAGGAAACGTGAAGAAAAAAACATTCATTTATAAAAAAATCTATTTATAGTCTCTCATTCCTTTAAAAGCCTAATTACTCACTTTAAAAGGTTTTATTATCTCAAAATTGATTTTATGTTCAGTTTTTTAAATATTTATGGTTAAAACAGACTATAATTGAATGTCTTCTTCGAGAAACATGAAGAAAAATGCATTCATTGGTAAGAAAAGTTCATTTACAGTCTCTCATTCCTTCAAAAGCTTTATTACTCGCTTTAAATAGCTTTATAATCTCATAATTGATTTTAGGTTTAATTTTTTTACATTATTGGTTAA
>NW_018400828.1:11856-11977 GCF_002168275.2 Theobroma umbraticum | reverse complement strand
AAAGGCATTTATTAGCAAGAAAAGTCCATTTATAGTCACCTATTCCTTCAAAAGACTTATAACTCATTTTAAATAGTTTTATAATCTCAAATTTGATTTTAAGTTCAATTTTTTTACATTT
>NW_018400828.1:11651-11811 GCF_002168275.2 Theobroma umbraticum | reverse complement strand
ACTCACTTTAAATGATTTTATAATCTCATAATTGATTTTAAGTTGACTTTTTTATTTTTTTTGTTAAAACAGACTGTAATTGAATGTTTGTCTCTGGAAACATGTGGAAAAACTCATTTATTTGAAAGAAAAGTCCATTTATAGTCTCCCATTCCTTCGA
>NW_018400828.1:11386-11551 GCF_002168275.2 Theobroma umbraticum | reverse complement strand
AGGCTTTTGAAAGAATAGGAGACTATAAATGGACTTTTCTTGCCAATGAATGCTCTTTTCTCTTCATGTTTCTCAAGGCCGACATTCAATTATAATCTGTTTTAACCAAAAATGTTAAAGAAACTGAACATGAAATCAATTTTGAGATAACAAAACCATTTAAAG
>NW_018400828.1:11263-11376 GCF_002168275.2 Theobroma umbraticum | reverse complement strand
GGCTTTTGAAGGAATGAGAGATTATAAATGGACATTTCTTGTCAGTGAATGCTTTTTTCTTTACATTTCTTGAGGTAGACATTCAATTATAGTTTGTCTTAACTAAAAATGTA
>NW_018400828.1:10735-11253 GCF_002168275.2 Theobroma umbraticum | reverse complement strand
AACATAAAATCAATTTTGAGATAATAAAACTATTTAAAGTGAGCAATAACGTTTTTCAAGGAATAAGAGACTATAAATAGATTTTTCTTTCTAATAAATGTTTTTTTCTTTATGTTTCTAGATGTAGACATTCAATTATATCTGTTTAAGTCAAAAAAGTAAAAAAAATTGAACTTAAAATCCATTTTGAGATTATAAAATCATTTAAAATGAGCTATGAGGCTTTTGGAAAAAAGGGTGATTATAAATAGACTTTTCTTCCAAATAAATTCATTTTTCTACACGTTTCTCGAGGTAGACAATCAATTATAGTCTCTTTTAATCAAAAATGTAAAATAATTTAATTTCAAATCAATTATGAGAATATAAAACTATTCAAGGTGAGTAATAAGGCTTTTAAAGGAATGTGTGACTATAAATAGACTTTTCTTGCTAAATAAATGGGCTTTTCTATATGTTTCTCGAGGTCGACATTCAATTATAGTCTGTTTTAATAAAATATGTAAAAAATTCAACTT
>NW_018400828.1:10365-10704 GCF_002168275.2 Theobroma umbraticum | reverse complement strand
TATGAGATTATAAAACCATTTCAAGCTAGTAATAGGGCTTTTGAAGGAATGAGATAATATAAATGGACTTTTCTTCCAAATAACTGAGTTTTTCTATACGTTTCTAGAGGCATACATTCAATTACAGTATGTTTTAACAAAAAATATAAAAAAGTCAACTTAAACAATTATAAGATTATAAAACCATTTAAAAGGAGTAATAAGGCTTTTGAAGGAATGAAAAACTATAAATTGACTTTTCTTTCAAATAAATGAGTTTTTTTACATGTTTCCTGAGGTAGGCAATCAATTATAGTATGTTTTAATGAAAAATATAAAAAATTCAACTTAAAATCAATT
>NW_018400828.1:9896-10042 GCF_002168275.2 Theobroma umbraticum | reverse complement strand
CGTATTTGAGATTATAAAACCTTTTAAAGAGAGTAATAAGGCTTTTGAAGGACTTGGTGACTATAAATGGACTTTTCTTACCAATAAATATTTTTCTCTTCATGTTTCTCGAGGTAGACATTCAATTATAATCTATTTTAACCAAT
>NW_018400828.1:9326-9773 GCF_002168275.2 Theobroma umbraticum | reverse complement strand
TGCCAATGAATGCTTTTTTCTTTATATTTCTCAAGGCATACATTCAATTATAGTTTGTTTTAATAAAAAATATTAAAAAAACTGAACATAAAATTAATTTTGAGATAATAAAACCTTTTAAAGTGAGTAATAAGGCTTTTAAAAGAATGAAAGACTATAAATATATTTTCTTATCAATGAATACTTTTTTTTTCATATTTCTCGAGGTAAACATTCAATTATAATTTCTCTTAACCACAAATGTAAAAAAAATAGAACATTAAATCAATTTTGAGATAATAAAACCATTTAAAATAGAGAATAAGGCTTTTGAAGACATGGGTGACTATAATAGACTTTTCTTGCTAATGAATGCTTTTTTTTCCTGTTTCACAAGGTAGACATTCAATTATGATCTGTTTTAACTAAAAATGTAAAAAAATTCAACTTAAAATCAATTATAAGATT
>NW_018400828.1:8837-9071 GCF_002168275.2 Theobroma umbraticum | reverse complement strand
TTCTCAAGGTAGACATTCAATTATAATCTGTTTTAACCAATAATGTAAACAAATTAAACCTAAAATCAATTATGAAATTATAAAGCCATTTAAAGCGAGGAATAAGGCTTTTAAAGGAATAAGAGACTATAAATAGATTTTTCTTGCCAATGAATGCTTTTTTTTCTTTATATTTCTCGATGTAAACATTCAATTATAGTCTGTTTTAACAAAAAATATTAAAAAAACTAAACA
>NW_018400828.1:8627-8827 GCF_002168275.2 Theobroma umbraticum | reverse complement strand
TTTGAGATAATAAAACTATTTACAGTTAATAATAAGGCTTTTGACAGAATGGGGAACTATAAATGGATATTTCTTATTAATGAATGCTTTTTTCTTTACGTTTCTCAAGCCAGATATTCAATTATAATTTGTCTTAGCCAAAAATGTAAAACAAAATTGAACATAAAATCAGTTTTGGGATAATAAAACCATTTAAAGTG
>NW_018400828.1:8463-8617 GCF_002168275.2 Theobroma umbraticum | reverse complement strand
CCTTGCAAGAAATAGGAGACTATAAATAGATTTTTCTTTTTAATGAATGCCTTTTTCTTCACGTTTCTAGATGTATACATTCAATTAAAATCTGTTTTAGTCAAAAAAGTAAAAAAAAATTGAACTTAAAATCAATTTTGAGATTATAAAACCA
>NW_018400828.1:8015-8168 GCF_002168275.2 Theobroma umbraticum | reverse complement strand
TTAAAGGAATGGGAGACTATAAATGGACTTTTCTTCCAAATAAATGAGTTTTTTCACATGTTTTCCGAGGCAAACATTCAATTACAGTCTGTTTTAACAAAAAAAAAAGTCAACTTAAAATCAATTATGAGATTATAAAACCATTTAAAGCGA
>NW_018400828.1:7719-7807 GCF_002168275.2 Theobroma umbraticum | reverse complement strand
GTGACTATAAATAGACTTTTCTTGCCAATAAATGCCTTTTTCTTCATGTTTCTTACGGTAAACAATCAATTATAATATGTTTTAACCA
>NW_018400828.1:7554-7709 GCF_002168275.2 Theobroma umbraticum | reverse complement strand
AAAATTAAACCTAAAATCAATTATGAGATTATAAAGCTATTTAAAACGAGGAATAAAGCTTTTGAAGGAATGAGAAACTATAAATGAACTTTTCTTACCAATGAATACTTTTTTCTTCATGTTTCTTGAAGAAGACATTCAATTATAGTCTGTTT
>NW_018400828.1:7174-7544 GCF_002168275.2 Theobroma umbraticum | reverse complement strand
TATTAAAAAAACTGAACATAAAATCAATTTTGAGATAATAAAACAATTTTAAGTGAGTAATAAGACTTTTGAAAGAATGAGAGACTATAAATGGACTTTTTTATATAAATAAATGCTTTTTTCTTCACGTTTCCTGAGGTAGACATTCAATTATAGTTTTTCTTAACTAAAATGTAAAAATAATTGAACATTAAATCAATTTTGAGATAGTAAAATTATTTAAAAGGGGTAATAAGGCTTTTGAAGGAATGGGTGACTATAAACAGACTTCTCTAGCTAAAGAATGCTTATTTTTTCACATTTCACAAGGTAGACATTCAATTATGGTTTGTTTTCACAAAAAATGTAAAAAAATTTAACTTAAAATCAA
>NW_018400828.1:6998-7164 GCF_002168275.2 Theobroma umbraticum | reverse complement strand
ATAAAACCATTTAAAGCGAGTAATAAGGCTTCCGAAGTAATAAGAGACCATAAATGGAGTTTTCTTCCATATAAATGGGTTTTTCTAGATGTTTCCTAAGGCAAGCATTTAATTATAGTATGTGTTAACAAACAATGTAAAAAATTCAACTTAAAATCAATTATGA
>NW_018400828.1:6819-6988 GCF_002168275.2 Theobroma umbraticum | reverse complement strand
CCATTTAAAGCGAGTAATAAGGCTTTTGGAGGAATGTGAGACTATAAATAGACTTTTCTTCCAAATAAATAGATTTTCTCATACATTTTCTGAGGCAGACATTCAATTACAGTCTGTTTTAACAAAAAATCTAAAAAAGCCAACTAAAAATCAATTAGGAGATTATAAA
>NW_018400828.1:6639-6809 GCF_002168275.2 Theobroma umbraticum | reverse complement strand
GCGAGTAATAACGCTTTCGAAGGAATGGGTGGCTACAAATGGACTTTTCTTGTTATTGAATGCCTTTTTCTCTATGTGTCTTGAGGTAGACATTCAATTTAATATGTTTTAACCAAAAATGTAAAAAAATTGAACGTAAAATCAAATTTAAGATTATAAAACCATTTAAA
>NW_018400828.1:6452-6629 GCF_002168275.2 Theobroma umbraticum | reverse complement strand
AGGCTTTTGAAGGAATAAGTGACTATAAATGGACTTTTCTTGTCAATAAATACCTTTTTCTTCATGTTTCTGGAGGTAGACATTCAAATATAATCTGTTTTAACTAATAATGTAAAAAAATTAAATCTAAAATCAATTATGAGATTATAAAACCATTTAAAGCGAGTAATAAGGCTT
>NW_018400828.1:6236-6436 GCF_002168275.2 Theobroma umbraticum | reverse complement strand
CTATAATTGGACTTTTCTTACCAATGAATACTTTTTTCTTCATGTTTCTCAAGGAATACATTCAATTGTAATCTGTTTGAACAAAAAATGTCAAAAAAACTGAACATAAAATTAATTTTGAGATAATAAAACCATTTATAGTCAGTAATAAGGATTTTGAAGGAATGAGAGACTATAAATGGATATTTCTTGTTAATGAA
>NW_018400828.1:6068-6226 GCF_002168275.2 Theobroma umbraticum | reverse complement strand
TTCATGTTTCTCAAGGTAGACAATCAATTATAGCTTGTCTTAACCAAAAATATAAAACAAAATTGAACATAAAATCAATTTTGGGATAATAAAACCATTTAAAGTGAGCAATAACGTTTTTCAAGGAATAAGAAACTGTAAATGGATTTTTCTTTCTA
>NW_018400828.1:5975-6058 GCF_002168275.2 Theobroma umbraticum | reverse complement strand
TTTTCTTCATGTTTCTAGATGTAAACATTCAATTATAATCTGTTTTAGTCAAAAAATTAAAAAAAATTAAACTTAAAATCAAT
>NW_018400828.1:5885-5965 GCF_002168275.2 Theobroma umbraticum | reverse complement strand
TAAAACTATTTAAAATAAGTAATAAGGCTTTTGAGGGAATGGGTGATTATATATAGACTTTTCTTCCAAATGAATTCATT
>NW_018400828.1:5775-5875 GCF_002168275.2 Theobroma umbraticum | reverse complement strand
TTTCTCGAAGTAGACAATCAAGTATAGTCTCTTTTAATCAAAAAAGTAAAAGAATTCAACTTAAAATCAATTATGAGAATATAAAACTATTTAAAGCGAG
>NW_018400828.1:5642-5751 GCF_002168275.2 Theobroma umbraticum | reverse complement strand
AGACTATAAATGGACTTTTCTTCCAAATAAACGAGTTTGTTTACACGTTTCCCAAGACAAGCATTCAATTGTAGTTTGTTTTAATGAAAAATGTAAAAAATTCTACTTA
>NW_018400828.1:5463-5632 GCF_002168275.2 Theobroma umbraticum | reverse complement strand
TGAGATTATAAAACCATGTAAAGCGAGTAATAAGGCTTTTGAAGGAATTGGTAACTATAAATGGACTTTCCTTGGCAATGAATATCGTTTTCTCTATGTGTCACGAGGTAGAAATTCAATTGTAATCTATTTTTAAAATAATATAAAAAAATTGAACTTAAAATCAAAT
>NW_018400828.1:5314-5453 GCF_002168275.2 Theobroma umbraticum | reverse complement strand
AAAACTATTTAAAGTGAGTAATAAGGGTTTCGAGGGAATAAGTGACTATAAATAGACTTTTTTTGCCGGTAAATGTCTTTTTCCTCACGTTTTTAAGGTAGAAATTCAATTATAATATGTTTTAACTAATAATGTAAAA
>NW_018400828.1:5119-5304 GCF_002168275.2 Theobroma umbraticum | reverse complement strand
TAAAATCAATTATGAGATTATAAAACCATTTAAAGCAAGAAATAAAGCTTTTGAAAGAATGAGACACTATAAATGGACTTTTCTTGCCAATGAATACTTTTTTTTTCATATCTCTTGAGGTAGACATTCAATTGTAATATGTTTTAACCAAAAATGGTAAAAAAATTGAACATAAAATCAATTTT
>NW_018400828.1:4802-4898 GCF_002168275.2 Theobroma umbraticum | reverse complement strand
TTTCTCGAGGTAGACATTCAATTATAGTCTGTTTTAATCAAAAATTTTAAAAAAAAACTGAACATGAAATCAATTTTGAGATAATAAAATCATTTA
>NW_018400828.1:4591-4792 GCF_002168275.2 Theobroma umbraticum | reverse complement strand
TAAGGCTTTTAAAGGAATGGGAGACTATAATGGAGATTTCTTGTCAATGAATATTTTTTTCTTCACGTTTCTTAAGGTAGACATTAAATTATATTTTTTCTTAACCAAAAATGTAAAAATAATTGAACATAAAATTAATTTTGAGATAATAAAATTATTTAAAATGGGTAATAAGGCTTTTGAAGGAATGAGTGACTTTTC
>NW_018400828.1:4501-4581 GCF_002168275.2 Theobroma umbraticum | reverse complement strand
ATGCTTGTTTTTTCACGTTTCACAAGATAGATATTCAATTATGGTTTGTTTTAACCAAAAATATAAAACAATTCAACTTA
>NW_018400828.1:4351-4491 GCF_002168275.2 Theobroma umbraticum | reverse complement strand
TAAGATTGTAAAACCATTTAAACCGAGGAATAAAGCTTTTGAAGTAATAGGAGACTATAAATAGAGTTTTCTTCCAAATGAATGGCTTTTTCTACACGTTTCTTAAGGCAAGCATTCAATTATAGTATGTTTTAACAAAA
>NW_018400828.1:4188-4341 GCF_002168275.2 Theobroma umbraticum | reverse complement strand
ATTTAACTTAAAATCAATTATGAGATTATGAGTCCATTTAAAGCAAGTAATAAGGCTTTTGATGGAATGGGTGACTATAAATTAATTTTTCTTATCAATGAATATCTTTTTCTCTATGTGTCACGAGGTAGACATTCAATTGTAATCTGTTTT
>NW_018400828.1:4030-4178 GCF_002168275.2 Theobroma umbraticum | reverse complement strand
GTAAAAAAATTGAACTTAAAATCAAATTTGAGATTACAAAACTATATAAAGTGAGCAATAAGGCTTTTGAAGGAATAAGTGACTGTAAATGGACTTTTTTTGCAAGTAAATGCCATTTTTTTCATGTTTCTTGAGGTAGACATTCAAT
>NW_018400828.1:3920-4020 GCF_002168275.2 Theobroma umbraticum | reverse complement strand
TTTAGCAAATAATGTAAAAAAATTGAACCTAAAATCAATTATGAGTTTATAAAGCCATTTAAAGCGAACAATAAGACTTTTGAAGGAATAGGAGATTATA
>NW_018400828.1:3814-3910 GCF_002168275.2 Theobroma umbraticum | reverse complement strand
TCTTGCCAATGAATGCTTTTTTTCCTTTGTGTTTCTCATGGTAGACATTCAAATATAGTCTATTTTAACTAAAAATATTAAAAAAACTGAACATAA
>NW_018400828.1:3463-3660 GCF_002168275.2 Theobroma umbraticum | reverse complement strand
AAAACAAAATTCAACATAAAATCAATTTTGAGATAATAAAATCATTTAAAATGAGCAATAACGTTTTTCAAGGAATAGGAGATTATGAATGGATTTTCCTTTCTAATGAATGCCTTTTTCTTCACGTTTCTAGCTGTAGACATTCAATTATAATCTATTTTAGTCAAAAGAGTAAAAAAAATTGAACTTAAAATCAA
>NW_018400828.1:3375-3453 GCF_002168275.2 Theobroma umbraticum | reverse complement strand
ATAAAACCATTTAAAGTGAGCAATAAAGCTTTTGAAGGAATAGGTGGTTATAAATAGACTTTTCTTCCAAATGAATTT
>NW_018400828.1:3273-3365 GCF_002168275.2 Theobroma umbraticum | reverse complement strand
ACGTTTCTTGAGGTAAACAATCATTTAGAGTCTCTTTTAACTAAAAATGTAAAACAATTTAACTTAAAATCAATTATAAGAATATAAAACTA
>NW_018400828.1:3150-3263 GCF_002168275.2 Theobroma umbraticum | reverse complement strand
GTAATAAGGCTTTTGAAGGAATAGAAAACTATAAATGGACTTTTTTTCAAATAAATGGGTTTTTCTATACGTTTCTTGAGGCCAACATTAAATTATAGTATGTTTAAAGGAAA
>NW_018400828.1:2897-3126 GCF_002168275.2 Theobroma umbraticum | reverse complement strand
CAATTATGAGATTATAAAACCATTTAAAGCGAGTAATAGTACTTTTGAAGGAATGAAAGACTATAAATAGACTTTTCTTCCAAATAACTAAGTTTTTCTACACATTTCCCAAGGCATGTATTAAATTATAGTCTGTTTCAACAAAAAATATAAAAAAGTCAACTTAAAAACAATTATGAGATTATAAAACCTTATGAAGCAAGTAATAAGGCTTTTGAAGGAATGAAAG
>NW_018400828.1:2789-2887 GCF_002168275.2 Theobroma umbraticum | reverse complement strand
GACTTTTCTTCCAAATAAATGGGTTTTTCTGCATGTTTCTCTAGACAACCAGTCAATTATTACCAATTTTAACGAAAAATGTAAAAAATTTAACTTAA
>NW_018400828.1:2645-2779 GCF_002168275.2 Theobroma umbraticum | reverse complement strand
GAGAATATAAAACCATTTAAAGCGAACAATTAGGCTTTTGAAGGAATGGGTTACTCTAAATGAACCATTTTTGCAAAATAAATGAGCTTTTCTACACCTATCTCGAGTCGACATTCAATTATAGTCTGTCTTAA
>NW_018400828.1:2449-2635 GCF_002168275.2 Theobroma umbraticum | reverse complement strand
AAAAAATTCAACTTGAAATCAATTATCAGATTAGAAAACTACATAAAGTGAGTAATAGGGCGTTGGAAGGAATGAGAGACTATAAATGGACATTTCTTCTAAATAACTAAGTTTTTCTACACGTTTCCCGAGGTAGGCTTTCAATTATAGTCTGTTTGAACAAAAAATGTAAAAAAGTGAACTTAA
>NW_018400828.1:2265-2439 GCF_002168275.2 Theobroma umbraticum | reverse complement strand
GAGATTATAAAACCATTTAAAGCAAGTAATAAGGCTTTTGAATGAATTGGTTACTATAAATGGACTTTTTTGCCAAATAAATAAGTTTTTCTACACGTTTCTCGAGGTAGCCATTCACTTATTGCCTGTTTTAACAAAAAATGTAAAAAATTCAACTTAAAATCAATTATGAGA
>NW_018400828.1:2062-2255 GCF_002168275.2 Theobroma umbraticum | reverse complement strand
ATTAAAGGTGAGTAATAAGGCTTTTGAAGGAATGAGTGACTATAAATGAACTTTTCTTACCAAATAAAGGGGTTTTTTTACATGTTTCTCAAGGCCAACATTCAATTATAGTCTATTTTAATGAAAAATGTAAACAATTCAACTTGAAATCAATTATGAGATTCTAAAACCATTTAAAGCGAGTAATAAAGCT
>NW_018400828.1:1905-2052 GCF_002168275.2 Theobroma umbraticum | reverse complement strand
TGAGAGACTATAAATAGACTTTTCTTATCAATGAATGCCTTTTTCTCAATTTGTCATGAGATAAAAATTCAATTGTAATATGTTTTAACCAAAAATGTAAAAAAATTAAACTTAAAATCAAATATGAGATTATAAAACTATTTAAAG
>NW_018400828.1:1758-1895 GCF_002168275.2 Theobroma umbraticum | reverse complement strand
GGCTTTTGAAGGAATAAGTGACAATAAATGGACTTTTATTGTAAATAACTAAGTTTTTCTACACGTTTTGTAAGGCATGCATTAAATTTCAGTCTATTTTAACAAAAACTATAAAAAAGTCAACTTAAAATCAATTA
>NW_018400828.1:1611-1748 GCF_002168275.2 Theobroma umbraticum | reverse complement strand
AAACCATTTAAAGCAAGTAATAAGGTTTTTGAACAAATGAAAGACTATAAATGAACTTTTTTTCCAAATAAATGAGTTGTTGTACACGTTTTTCAAGGTAATCATTGAATTATTATCTATTTTAATAAAAAATATAA
>NW_018400828.1:1421-1601 GCF_002168275.2 Theobroma umbraticum | reverse complement strand
TTAAAATCAATTATGAGATTATAAAACCATCTAAGGCGAGTAATAAAGATTTTGAAGGAATGGGTGACTATAAATGAACTTTTCTTGCCCAATAAATAGATTTTTCTACATGTTTCTCAAGGACGACATTTAATTATTGTCTGTTTTAATGAAAAATATAAAAAATTCAACTTAAAATCA
>NW_018400828.1:1175-1321 GCF_002168275.2 Theobroma umbraticum | reverse complement strand
GAAGGAATGAGAGACTATAAATAGACTTTTCTTATCAATGAATGCCTTTTTCTCTATTTGCCATGAGGTAAAAATTCAATTGTAATCTGTTTTAACCAAAACTGTAAAAAAATTAAACTTAAAATCAAATTTGAGATTATAAAACT
>NW_018400828.1:977-1165 GCF_002168275.2 Theobroma umbraticum | reverse complement strand
AGCAATAAGGCTTTTGAAGGAATAAGTGACTATAAATGGACTTTTATTGCAAATAACTAAGTTTTTCTACACGTTTTCTGAGGCCTGCATTAAATTTCAGTCTATTTTAACAAAAAATATAAAAAGTCAATTTAAAATCAATTATGAGATTTTAAAACCATTTAAAGCAAGTAATAAGGTTTTTGAAG
>NW_018400828.1:855-967 GCF_002168275.2 Theobroma umbraticum | reverse complement strand
CTATAAATGAACTTTTTTTCTAAATAAATGAGTTTTTCTACACGTTTTTCAAGGTAATCATTCAATTATTATCCATTTTAATAAAAAATATAAAAAATTTAACTTAAAATCA
>NW_018400828.1:327-789 GCF_002168275.2 Theobroma umbraticum | reverse complement strand
ATTTTGAAGGAATGGCTGACTATAAATGAACTTTTCTTGCCAAATAAATAGATTTTTCTACATGTTTCTCAGGGTCAACATTCAATTATTGTCTGTTTTAATGAAAAATGTAAAAAATTCAGCTTAAAATCAATTATGAGATTATAAAACAATTTAAGGTGAGTAATAAAGCTTTTGAAGGAATGTGTTACTATAAATGGACTTTTCTTGCCAATGAATGCCCTTTTCTCTACGTGTCACAAGGTAGACATTCAATTGTAATCTGTTTTAACCAAACATGTAAGAAAAATTAATTTAAAACCATATTTGAGATTATAAAACGCTTTAAAGAGAGTAATAAGGCTTTTAAAGGGACAGGTTACTATAAATCGACTTTTCTTACCAAAAAATGCTTTTTTCTTCATGTTTCTTAAGGTAGACATTCAATTATAAACTATTTTAACCAATAATGTAAAACAATTG
>NW_018400828.1:184-317 GCF_002168275.2 Theobroma umbraticum | reverse complement strand
CAATTATGAGATTATAAAGCCATTTAAAGTGACTAATAAGGCTTTTAAAGGAATGAGAGAATATAAATGGACTTTTTCTGCCAATGAATGCATTTTTCTTCATATTTCTCGAGGCATACATTCAATTATAGTT
>NW_018400828.1:0-174 GCF_002168275.2 Theobroma umbraticum | reverse complement strand
AAAAATGTTAAAAAACCTGAACATAAAATCAATTTTGAGATAATAAAATCATTTAAAGTGAGTAATAACGCTTTTAAAGGAATAGGAGACTATAAATGTACTTTTCTTGCCAATGAATGCTTTTTCTTCATGTTATTCGAGGTAGACATTCAATTATAATTTCCCTTAACCACA
>NW_018400827.1:3937-4122 GCF_002168275.2 Theobroma umbraticum | reverse complement strand
TAGCCTTTTTACTCGTTCTAAATGGTTTTATAATCTCATAAATAATTTTAAGTGCAAATTTTTTACATTTTTATTAAAACAGGCTATAATTGAATGTCTATCTTGAGAAAAGTGAGAAAAAAGCATTCATTGTAAGAAAAGTCTATTTATAGCCTCCCATTCCTTCAAAAGCCTTATTACTTGCT
>NW_018400827.1:3669-3741 GCF_002168275.2 Theobroma umbraticum | reverse complement strand
CATTTATAATCAACCATTCCTTCAAAAGCCTTATTACTCGCTTAAAATGGTTTTCTAGTCTCATAATTAATT
>NW_018400827.1:3514-3659 GCF_002168275.2 Theobroma umbraticum | reverse complement strand
TTTTTTTATATTTTTTTATTAAAACAGGCCATAATTGAATGTCTGCCTCAAGAATTGTGAAGCAAAAAACATTCATTGATAACAAAAATCTATTTATAGCCTTGCAGTCCTTCAATCACCTTTTTACTCGTTCTAAATGGGTTTA
>NW_018400827.1:3089-3244 GCF_002168275.2 Theobroma umbraticum | reverse complement strand
GAAGGAAAAAGCATTCATTATCAAAAAAAGTTTATTTATAGTCACCTATTCCTTCAAAAGCTTTATTACACGTTTTGAATGGTTTTATAATGTCATAATTTATTTTAAGTTGAGTTTTTTTATATTTTTCATTAAAATAGACTATAATTGAATGT
>NW_018400827.1:2796-2974 GCF_002168275.2 Theobroma umbraticum | reverse complement strand
TATAATCTCATAATTAAATTTAAGTTCAATTTTTTTACATTTTTCATTAAAATACACTATGATTGAATGTCTCCCTTGAGAAAAGTGAAGAAAAATGCATTCATTGGCAAGAAAAGTCTATTTATATAGCCTCTCATTCCTTCAAAAGCCTTATTACTCGCTTTAAATGGTTTATAAT
>NW_018400827.1:2556-2772 GCF_002168275.2 Theobroma umbraticum | reverse complement strand
TTTTTTATATTTTTGATTAAAACAGATAATAATTGAATGTCTATCTTAAAAAACATGAAAGAAAAAGTATTCATTATCAAGAAAAGTTTATTTATAGTCACCCATTCATTCAAAAGCCTTATTACTCAGTTTAAATGGTTTTAGAATGTCATAACTGATTTGAAGTTGAATTTTTTTTACATTTTTCATTAAAATAGACTATAATTGAATGTTTAC
>NW_018400827.1:2244-2371 GCF_002168275.2 Theobroma umbraticum | reverse complement strand
ATTGAATGTTTGCCTTGAGAATCATGAAGAAAAAAGCATTCATTAGCAAGAAAAGTCTATTTACAGTCTCCCGTTCTTTTAAAAGCCTTATTACTCACTTTAAATGGTTTTATAATCTAATAATTGA
>NW_018400827.1:2024-2167 GCF_002168275.2 Theobroma umbraticum | reverse complement strand
AGCATTCATTGACAAGAGAAGTCTATTTATAGTCACCTATTCCTTCAAAAGCCTTATTACACGTTTTAAATAGTTTTCTAATCTCAAATGTGATTTTAAGTTGATTTTTTTTACATTTTTCATTAAAACAGACTATAATTGAA
>NW_018400827.1:1738-1859 GCF_002168275.2 Theobroma umbraticum | reverse complement strand
TGGTTTTATAATCTAATAATCGATTTTAAGTTGAATTTTTTTATATTTTTGATTTAAACATACAATTATTGAATGTCTATTTCAAGAAATGTGAAGAAAAAAGCATTCATTGGTAAGAAAA
>NW_018400827.1:1503-1638 GCF_002168275.2 Theobroma umbraticum | reverse complement strand
TTATTACTCAGTTTAAATGGTTTTATAATGTCATAACTGATTTTAAGTTGAATTGTTTTTACATTTTTCATTAAAATAGACTATAATTGGTTGGCTACCTCAAGAAACGTGAAGAAAAACACATTCATTGGAAAG
>NW_018400827.1:1336-1493 GCF_002168275.2 Theobroma umbraticum | reverse complement strand
TTATAGTCATCCATTCCTTCAAAAGTCTTATTACTCGCTTAAAATAGTTTATAATCAAATAATTGATTTTAAGTTGAAATTTTTACATTTTTCATTAAAACAGACTATAATTGAACGTCTGCCCTAGTAAATGTGAAGAAAAAAGCATTCCTTGATA
>NW_018400827.1:778-914 GCF_002168275.2 Theobroma umbraticum | reverse complement strand
CCTTCAACAGCTTTTTTACTCGTTCTAAATAGTTTTATAATCTCATAATTGATTATAAGTTCAATTTTTTTACATTTTTCATTAAAACAGAATATAATTAAATGTCTGCCTTGAGAAACATAAAGAAAAAAGCATT
>NW_018400827.1:106-202 GCF_002168275.2 Theobroma umbraticum | reverse complement strand
ATTGATACAAAAAGTCTATTTATAGCCTCCCATTCCTTCAACAGCCTTTTTACTGGTTCTGAATGGTTTTATAATCTCATAATTGATTTTAAGTTC
>NW_018400827.1:0-96 GCF_002168275.2 Theobroma umbraticum | reverse complement strand
CATTTTTCATTAAAAAAGACTATAATTGAATGTTTTCCTTGGGAAGCATGAAGAAAAAAGCATTCATTGGCAAGAAAAGTCTATTTACAGCCTCCC
>NW_018400826.1:0-1229 GCF_002168275.2 Theobroma umbraticum | reverse complement strand
TATTTTTTATTTTCCATCCTCATCGGAGCTTTCCCTTTGTTACCAGCATTCACTGAAACATAACCCTCTCCTTCTCGTTGCTGTTTCCCGACATCATTCTCCTGCTCGGGATGAAGGGGGTCTTTATCCTTCTTTTCGTCAGGGTTGCTAACTTTTATCTCTTCTTTCTCAATCCGTTGAGTTTTACTCATAGTAGCATTGCTTTCCAATGAGGACTTCTGCCGTAAAGTGCCTGTAGATTGTGGCTTATTGCCCAAAACCATACATGCTGAAATCTCATGTCCCACATGACAACAGTGAGTACAATACGGTGGAAGCTTAGAAAATTCCACTTTCTGCGTAAATCCACCAGTTATGTAGCCGGTCCGTCTATCTCGGGTCACTATCCACACCTGATCCAAAGGTGGCTTTTGACAGTCATACTCGACACAAACTCTGGCAACACTAGGCCACAATCCATTGGCAGTGGCTTCAACCACAAAAAAAGGTCGACCCACTGTCTTGGCAATCATTAACAGCGTAGATTTTTCAAACAAGTGAGCCCGCAGTCCAGGAAACGAGATCCAAACTGGGACAAATGACAACTCCTTTTCGGATTGAAAATCCAGGGACCATTTGAACACTCTCATCTTTTGATTAGCAATGAACCAATTCTGTCTCAGCCATAATTGGTTAAGATCATGTTCATTAGTAAGATGAATCAAAACATGTTTATAGTCTAACCACCGGATCTCAAACGCTCCACTAAGCCAGATACCTTTGAAGGCGGTTCGGATATCATTCAATTTCGGCATTCTAGAAAACTTATTGACCATGGAGTGCTTCAAAGGTTGTGATAAGGTTGCGATCTCGTCTTCAAAAAAAAATGCCGCAGGTCGATCTTTGTACCAAAAAAGTTCTTGGGCTGGAGGGATTAAAGGTTGGCGTTCGCCTGATGCAATTGAAAGGAATGATTTCTTTTAAGATATAGGAGAGAGAGGCTGTGGGTTTGAGAGACAGCCATTGGAACACTGCCATTGTTGACTGGTGGGGCATGGGTGGGTCCTGACGGCATAGGAGGGGGTTGACTGTTCCGCTTTAGAGCAGTAAGGGAGTTTGGCGGTCGTTTAGCAGCCATTCCGTGAGGGAGAGGAAGCGGAGGAAAGTGCGACAAGTTCAGAGCGTTTTTCAGTTTTTTTTTTGGGTTTTGGTTTGGTTCAAGGTTCACGGTTCAGGGTTTCGGGTTCAGG
>NW_018400825.1:1575-1921 GCF_002168275.2 Theobroma umbraticum | reverse complement strand
ATAATCTCATAATTGATTTTAAGTTCAAATTTTTTAACATTTTTGGTTAAAACAGACTATAATTGACTTTCTACCTTGAGAAACATAAAGAAAAAAGCATTCATAAGCAATAAAAGTTTATTTATAGTCACCCTTTCCTTCAAAAGCCTTACTACTCACTTGAAATGGTTTTATAATCTCAAAATTGATTTAAATTTATATTCCTTGTACGTTTTTTATTAAAACAAACTTAATTGAATATCTACCTTGAGAAACTTGAAGAAAAAAGCATTCCTTGACAAGAAAAGTTCATTTATAGTCACCCATACCTTCAAAACCCTCATTACTCGCTTTAAATGGTTTTATA
>NW_018400825.1:1411-1565 GCF_002168275.2 Theobroma umbraticum | reverse complement strand
TGATTTTAAGTTAAATTTTTTTATATTTTTGGTTAAACCGGACTATAATTGGATGTCTACCTCAAGAAAAGAAAAGAAAAAGGCATTCATTGGCAAGAATAGCCCATTTATAGTCACCCATTCCTTCAAAAGCCTTATTACTCACTTTAAATAG
>NW_018400825.1:992-1299 GCF_002168275.2 Theobroma umbraticum | reverse complement strand
TCATTAGGAAGAGAAGTCCATTTATAGTCACCCATCCATTCAAAAGCCTTATTGCTCACTTTAAATGGTTTTATAATCGCAAAATAGATTTAAATTTGAATTCTTTGTACATTTTTGGTTAAAACAAACTAAATTTACTGTCCACCTTTAGAAACATGAAGAAAAAAGCATTCATTGGCAAGAAAAGTTCATTTACAGTCGCCCATACCTTCAAAAGCCTCATTACTCACTTTAAATTGTTTTATAATGCCATATTGATTTTAAGTTGAATTTTTTTATATTTTTGGTTAAAACGGACTATAATTGG
>NW_018400825.1:0-915 GCF_002168275.2 Theobroma umbraticum | reverse complement strand
ATTGGCAAGAAAAGTCCATTTTATAGTCACCCATTCCTTCAAAAGCCTTATTACTCTCTTTAAATGGTTTGATAATCTCAAAATTGATTTAAATTTGAATTCTTTGCATGGTTTTTGGTTAAAACAAACTGAATTGAATGTCTGCCTTGAGAAATATGAAGAAAAAAGAATTCATTGGCAAGAAAAGTTCATTTATAGTCACCAACACCTTCAAAAGCCTCATTACCCGCTTTAAATGATTTTATAATACCATAATTGATTTTAAGTTAAATTTTTTTATATTTTTGGCTAAAACGGACTATAATTGGATGTCTACCTCAAGAAAAGTAAAGAAAAAGACATTCATTGGCAAGAAAAGTCCATTTATAGTCACCCATTCCTTCAAAAGCCTTATCACTCACTTTAAACGGTTTTATAATCTCAAAATAGATTTAAATTTGAATTATTTATACATTTTTAGTTAAAACAAACTGAATTGACTGTCTACCTTGAGAAACGTTAAGAACAAAGCATTCATTGGCAAGAAAAGTCCTTTTATTGTCACCCATTCCTTCAAAAGCCTTATTACTCACTTTAAATGGTTTGATAATCTCAACATAGATTTAAATTTGAATTCTTTGTATATTTTTAGTTAAAACCAACTGAATTGACTATCTACCTTGAGAAACATGAAGAAAAAAGCATTCATTGGCAAGAAAAGTTCATTTACAGTCACCTATACCTTCAAAAGCCCCATTACTAGCTTCAAATGGTTTTATAATCTCAAAATTGATTTAAATTTGTAATCTTTGTACGTTTTTGGTTAAAACAAACTTAATTGAATGTCTACCTTGAGAAACTTGAAGAAAAAAGCATTCCTTAGCAAGAAAAGTTCATTTACAGTCACCCATACCTTCAAAAGCATCATTACTCGCT
>NW_018400824.1:1131-1296 GCF_002168275.2 Theobroma umbraticum | reverse complement strand
TATAATCTCATAATTGATTTTAAGTTGAATATTTTTACATTTTTGATTAAAATAGATTATATTTTATTGTTTACCTTGAGAAACGTGAAGTAAAAGCCATCCATTGACAAGAAATGTCCATTTATAGTCACTCAAGGTTTCGAAAAGCCTTATTACTTGCTTTAA
>NW_018400824.1:603-900 GCF_002168275.2 Theobroma umbraticum | reverse complement strand
TTTATAATCATAACGTGAAACGTGAAGCAAAAGCCATCTATTGGCAAGAAAAGTCCATTTCTAGTCACTCAAGCCTTACTCGATTTAAATAGTTTTACAGTCTCATAATTGATTTCAAGTTGAATTTTTTTACATTTTTGTTTAAAATAAATTATAACTGAATGTTTGTCATGAGAAACATGAAGCAAAAGCCATCCATTGGCAAGAAAAATCCATTTCTAGTCACTCAAGCCATCTAAATCCTTATTACATGCTTTGAATAGTTTAATAATCTCATAATTGATTTTAAGTTGAATA
>NW_018400824.1:364-593 GCF_002168275.2 Theobroma umbraticum | reverse complement strand
TGTGGTTAAAATAAATTATATTTTAATGTCTCCCTTGGGAGATATGAAGAAAAAGCCATTCGTTGACAAGAAACATCCATTTATAGTCACTCAAGCCATTAGTAGCCTTATTTCTCATTTTAAATTTGTTTTATAATCTCATAATTGATTTTAATTTGATTTTTTTTATATTTTTTGTTAAAACAGATTATATTTGTTTGTTTACCTTGGGAAATGTAAAGCAAAAGCC
>NW_018400824.1:0-354 GCF_002168275.2 Theobroma umbraticum | reverse complement strand
AAGAAAAGTTCATTTATAGTCACTCAAGCCTTTGAAAAGCATTATTACTCGCTTTAAATGGTTTTATGGTCTCATAATTTATTTTAAGTAGAATTTTTATACATTTGTGGTTAAAATAAATTATAACTCAATTTCTCCCTCGGGAGACATCAAGCAAAAGCCATCCATATGCAGAAAAAGTCGATTTATAGTCACTCTAGCCCTTAAAAAACTTATTATTAGCTTTAGATGATTTTATAATCGCAACGTGAAATGTAAAGCAAAAGCCATCTATTGGCAAGAAAAGTCCATTTTTAGTCGCTCAAGCCTTCGAAAGCCTTATTACTAGATTTAAATAGTTTTACAGTCTCATAA
>NW_018400823.1:2240-2319 GCF_002168275.2 Theobroma umbraticum | reverse complement strand
TAATTATGAGATTATAAAACTATTTAGAACGACTAAAAAGGCTATTAAAGGAATGAGAGGCTACAAATAGATTGTTTTT
>NW_018400823.1:2139-2230 GCF_002168275.2 Theobroma umbraticum | reverse complement strand
GCTTTTTTCTTCACATTTTTCAGGGGAGACGTTCAACTATAGTTTATTTTAATGAAAAATGTAAAAAATTTCAACTTAAAATCAATTATTA
>NW_018400823.1:1982-2124 GCF_002168275.2 Theobroma umbraticum | reverse complement strand
AAAGGGAGGAATAAGACGTTTGAAGGAATAGGTGACTATAAATGGGCTTTTCTATCCAATGAATGTGTTTTTCTTCATGTTTTTTGAGGTAGACATTCAGTTATAATCTATTTAATGAAAAATGTAAACAAATTGAATTTAC
>NW_018400823.1:1762-1890 GCF_002168275.2 Theobroma umbraticum | reverse complement strand
ATCAATTATGACATCATAAAACTATTTAAAGTGAGTAATAAGGCTTTTGAAGGATTGGGCGAAATCAATACTTTTTCCTTAACGTTTCCCAAGATAGACATTCAATTATTGTCTGTTTTAAGTAAAAA
>NW_018400823.1:1605-1752 GCF_002168275.2 Theobroma umbraticum | reverse complement strand
TTTTAATAAAAAATATAAAAATATTCAACTTAAAATCAACTATTAGATTATAAAACCATTTGAAGTTAGTATTGTGGCTTTTGATGGAAAAGCTGACTATAAATGGACTTTTCTTGTCAATGAATGCTTTTTTCTTCACGTTTCTCG
>NW_018400823.1:1148-1280 GCF_002168275.2 Theobroma umbraticum | reverse complement strand
TTCTTGTCAATGAATGCTTTTGTCTTCATGTTTCTCGAGATAGACAATCAATTGCTGTCTGTTTTAACAAAAAATTTTAAAAAATTCAACTTAAAATCAAATATTAGATTGGAAAACTATTTAAAATGAGTA
>NW_018400823.1:710-831 GCF_002168275.2 Theobroma umbraticum | reverse complement strand
TTGAAGTAATGCGTGACTCTGAATGGACTTTTCTTGCCATTGAATACTTTTATTCTCACGTTTCTCGAGATAGACAGTCAATTGTTGTCTGTAAAAATCCAAAATGTAAAAAAATTCAACT
>NW_018400823.1:543-653 GCF_002168275.2 Theobroma umbraticum | reverse complement strand
AGGCTATAAATAGACTTTTCTTGCCATTTTGAATACTTTTGTCTTCACGTTTCTCTAGATTGACAGTCAATTATTGTCTGTTTTAATCAAAAATATAAAAAAATTTAACT
>NW_018400823.1:134-229 GCF_002168275.2 Theobroma umbraticum | reverse complement strand
CAGGGAAGACGTTCAATTATAGTCTATTTTAATGAAAAATGTAAAAAAATTCAAGTTAAAAACAATTATTAGATTATAAATTATTTAAAGGGAGT
>NW_018400823.1:0-124 GCF_002168275.2 Theobroma umbraticum | reverse complement strand
TTAAAGGAATGGGTGGCTATAATGAACTTTTCTTGCCAATGAATGTGTTTTTCTTCACGCTTCTTGAGGTAGACATTCAATTATAGTCTATTTTAATGAAAATGTAAAAAAATTGAACTTAAAA
>NW_018400822.1:1250-1396 GCF_002168275.2 Theobroma umbraticum | reverse complement strand
ATTGTAATTGAATGTCTACATTGTGAAACATGAAGGAAAAGATATCCATTGGCATGAAAAGTCCATTTATTGTAACTCATGCCTTCGAAAGCCTTATTACTAGCTTTAAATAGTTTTTTAATCTCATAACTAGTTTTAAGTTGAAC
>NW_018400822.1:1091-1240 GCF_002168275.2 Theobroma umbraticum | reverse complement strand
TTTTTATTAAAACAGATTATAATTGAATGTTTGTCTCAAAAAACGTGAAGAAAAAGATATCCGCTAGTTAGAAAAGTCCTTTATAGTCATGGATACCTTCAAAAGCCTTATTCCTCGCTTTAAATGATTTTATAACCTCATAATTGATT
>NW_018400822.1:872-984 GCF_002168275.2 Theobroma umbraticum | reverse complement strand
TACCTTGAGAAACATGAAGAAAAAGATATTCATTGGCAAGAAAAGTCCATTTATGGTAATCCATGCCTTCAAAAGCTTTATTACTCGCTTTAAATGGTTTTATAATCTCATA
>NW_018400822.1:471-673 GCF_002168275.2 Theobroma umbraticum | reverse complement strand
TACTCGCTTAAAATGATTTTATAACCTCATAATTGATTTTAATTTGAATTTTTTAAAATTTTTATTAAAAGAAATTATAATTGAATGTTTGCCTCGACAAACATGAAGAAAATGATATCCATTGGCAAGAAAAGTCCATTTATACTCACGCACGCCTTCGAAAGCCTTATTACTCGCTTTAAATAGTTTTTTAATCACATAA
>NW_018400822.1:336-461 GCF_002168275.2 Theobroma umbraticum | reverse complement strand
GTTGAACTTTTTATATTTATTATTAAAACATATTATAATTGTATGTTTACCTTAAGAAACATGAATAAAAAGATATCCATTACCAAGCAAAGTCTATTTATAGTCACCCATACCTTCAAAAGCCT
>NW_018400822.1:238-326 GCF_002168275.2 Theobroma umbraticum | reverse complement strand
TTTAAATGATTTTATAACCTCATAATTGATTCTAATTTGAATTTTTTTTATATATTTTATTAAAATAGATTATAATTGAATGTTTGCC
>NW_018400822.1:91-228 GCF_002168275.2 Theobroma umbraticum | reverse complement strand
TGAAGAAAAATATTTCCATTGGTAAGAAAAGTCCTTTTATAGTCACCCATGCCTTCAAAAACCTTATTACTCGATTTAAATGATTTTATAAGCTCATAATTGATTTTAGTTTTAATTGTTTTTATATTTTTTTATTA
>NW_018400822.1:0-81 GCF_002168275.2 Theobroma umbraticum | reverse complement strand
TAATTGAATTTCTATATCAAGAAAGGGGAAGAAAAAGATATCCATTGACAAGAAAAGTCCATTTATTGTAACTCATGCCTT
>NW_018400821.1:883-1045 GCF_002168275.2 Theobroma umbraticum | reverse complement strand
CCTTGAGAAAAGTGAACAAAAAAGCATTCATTGGCAAGAAAAGTCTATTTATAGGCTCCCATTCCTTCAAAAGCCTTATTACTCATTTTAAATGGCTTTCTAATATATTATTTGATTTTAAGTTAAATTTTTTTAAATTTTTGATTAAAACAGACAATAGTT
>NW_018400821.1:0-158 GCF_002168275.2 Theobroma umbraticum | reverse complement strand
TTCAAAAGCCTTATTACTCACTTTAAATGGTTTTATAATATCATAATTAATTTTCAGTTCAATTTTTTTACATTATTTATTAAAATAGACTACAATTGAATGTATACCTCAAGAAACGTAAAGGAAAACACATTCATTGGCAAGAAAAGTCCATTTAT
>NW_018400820.1:2584-2764 GCF_002168275.2 Theobroma umbraticum | reverse complement strand
TTTTATATTTTTAGTTAAAACAAATTATAATTGATTGTTTGTATCAGAAAATATGAAGAAAAAGCTATTCATTAAATAGAAAAATTAATATTTAGTCACCGATTCCTTCAAAAGTCTTATTACTCTCTTTAAATTGTTTTATAATCTCGTAATTGATTTTAAGTTAAATTTTTTTATATT
>NW_018400820.1:979-2214 GCF_002168275.2 Theobroma umbraticum | reverse complement strand
TAAATGATTTTGTAATCTCATAATTGATTTTAAGTTGAATTTTTTTGTATTTTTGGTTCAAACAGATATAATTTAATGTCTATCTTGAAAACATGAAGAAAAAAGCATTCATTAACAAGAAATGTCCATTTATAGTCACCCATTCCTTCAAAAGCCTTATTACTCGCTTTAAAAGGTTTTATAACCTCGTAATTGATTTTAAGTTAAATTTTTTTATATTTTTTATTAAAATAAATTAAAATTGACTGTCTGACTCGAGTAACGTGAAGAAAAAGTAATTCATTGACAAAAAAAGTCTATTTATAGCAACCCATTCCTTCAAAAGCCTTATTGCTCGCTTTAAATAGTTTTGAAATCTCATAATTGTTTTTAAGTTTAATTTTTTTACATTTTTGGCTAAAACAAGTATAATTGAATGTTTGCTTTAAAAAACACGAAGAAAAGGCAATTTATAGGCAATAAAAGTTCATTTATAGTCACGCTTTCCTTCAAAAGCCTTATTACTCGCTTTAAATAGTTTTATGATCTCATAATTGATTTTGAGTTGAATTCTTTTACCTTTTTAGTTAAAACAGATTATAATTAAATGTCTACCTCAGAAAACATGAAGAAAAAGTCATTCATTGACTAGAAAAGTTCATTTATAGTTACCTATGCTTTCGAAAGCCTTATTACTCGCTTTAAATGGTTTTATAATCTTATAATTGATTTTAAGTTGAATTTTTTTACTTTTTTGGTTGAAACAAGCTATAATTGAATTTTTGCCTCAAAAAACGTAAAGGAAAAGCCATTCGTTAGCAAAAAAAGTCATTTATAGTCACCCATTCCATCAAAGGCCTTATTACTTGCTTAAAATGGTTTTATAATCTCATAATTCATTTTAAGTTGAATTTTTTAATTTTTTTGTTAAAACAGACTATAATAGAATGTCAATCTTTAGACAGGTGAAGAAAAAGCCATTTATTAGCGAGAAAGCTCCATTTGTAGTGACCCATTCCTTCTAAAGCCTTATTACTCGCTTTAAATGGTTTTATAACCTCATAATTCATTTTAAGTTAAATTTTTTTACATTTTTTGTTAAAAAAAATTATAATTGAATGTTTGCCTTAAGAAATGTGAAGAAAAAGCCATTCATTGATTAGAAAAGCCCATTTATAGTCACCCATGCTTTTGAAAGTCTTATTACTCTCTTTAAATTGTTTTGTAACCTTGTAATTAATTTTAAGTTGATTTTT
>NW_018400820.1:848-969 GCF_002168275.2 Theobroma umbraticum | reverse complement strand
TAGTTAAAACATATTATAATTGAATGTGTGCCATGGGAAATGTAAAGAAAAAGTCATTCATTGACTAGAGAGGTCTATTTATACTCTCCCATGCCTTCAAAGCCTTATTACTCGCTTTAAA
>NW_018400820.1:540-838 GCF_002168275.2 Theobroma umbraticum | reverse complement strand
ATCTCGTAATTGATTTTAAGTTATTTTTTTACTTTTTTATTAAATTAAATTATAATTGATTATCTGCCTTGAAAAACATGAAGAAAAAGCCATTCATTGACAAGAAAAGTCTATTTTTAATCACACTTTCCTTCAAAAGTCTTATTACTCGTTTTAAATGGTTTTGTAATCTCATAATTTTTTTTAAGTTGAATTTTTTTACATTTTTAGTCAAAACATACTTTGATTGAATATTTGCCTCAAGAAACATGAAGAAAGAGAAATTCATTGGTAAGAAAAGTCCATTTATAGTCACCCA
>NW_018400820.1:387-530 GCF_002168275.2 Theobroma umbraticum | reverse complement strand
AGCCTTATTACTCACTTTAAATGGTTTTATAGTCGTACAATTGATTTTAAGTTTAATATTTTTACATTTTTGGTTAGAAAAAAATATAATTGAATGTCTGCCTCTAGAAACATAAAGAAAAAGACATTCATTGGCAAGAAAAT
>NW_018400820.1:263-377 GCF_002168275.2 Theobroma umbraticum | reverse complement strand
GTCACCCATTCCTTCAAAAGCCTTAGTACTAACTTCAAATGGTTTTGTAATCTCATAATTGATTTCTGGTTGAATTTTTTCACATATTTTGTCAAAACATATTATAATTGAATG
>NW_018400820.1:141-253 GCF_002168275.2 Theobroma umbraticum | reverse complement strand
GAAACATGAAGAAAAAGCCATTCATTGACTAGAAAAGTCTATTTATAATCACCCAAGCCTTCGAAAGCTTTATTACTCGCTTTAAGTGGTTTTGTAATCTCATAATTGATTT
>NW_018400820.1:0-131 GCF_002168275.2 Theobroma umbraticum | reverse complement strand
TTCTTTATATTTTTGGTTAAAACCGATATAATCGAAAGTCTATATTGAAAAACATGAAGAAAGAGGTATTCATTAGTAAGAAAAGTCTATTTATAGTCACTCATTCTTTCGAAAGCCTTATTGCTCGCTTT
>NW_018400819.1:1022-1132 GCF_002168275.2 Theobroma umbraticum | reverse complement strand
TTGAAATGTTTTTACATTTTTGATTAAAACAGACTATAATTGAAAATTTATCTCTAAAAACATGAAGAAAAGAGCATTCATTGACAAGAAAAGTCCATTTATAGTCACCT
>NW_018400819.1:603-888 GCF_002168275.2 Theobroma umbraticum | reverse complement strand
TGAATATTTATCTCAAGAAACGTGAAGAAAAGAGCATTCATTGACAAAAAAAGTCCACTTATAGTCACTCGTTTCTTCAAAAGCCTTATTACTCTATTCCAATGGTTTTCTAATCTTATAATTGATTTTAGGTTGAATGTTTTGCATTTTTCATTAAAACAAGCTACAATTGAACGTTTGCCTCGAGAAATGTGAAGAAAAAAACATTCATTGGCAAAAAAAGTCTATTTGTAGTCGCTCATTCCTTCAAAAGCCTTATTACTCGCTTTAAATAGTTTTATAATC
>NW_018400819.1:308-422 GCF_002168275.2 Theobroma umbraticum | reverse complement strand
AATTTTTTTACATTTTTCATTAAAACAGACTACAATTGAATGTTTGCCTTGAGAGACATAAAGAAAAAAGTATTCATTGGCAAGAAAAGTCTATTTACAGCCTCCCATTCCTTC
>NW_018400819.1:123-289 GCF_002168275.2 Theobroma umbraticum | reverse complement strand
TTAAATGGTTTTATAATCTAATAATTGATTTTAAGTTGAAATTTTTTACATTTTGATTAAAACAGACAATAATTGAATATCTATCTCAAGAAACATGAAGAAAAGAGCATTCATTGACAGCAAAAGTCCATTTATAGTCACCCATTCCTTCAAAAGCCTTATTACT
>NW_018400819.1:0-113 GCF_002168275.2 Theobroma umbraticum | reverse complement strand
GGTTTTATAATCTAATAATTGATTTTAAGTTGAAATTTTTTATATCTTTGATTAAAACAGACTATAATTGAATATCTATCTTAAGAAACGTGAAGAAAAGAGCATTCATTGAC
>NW_018400818.1:2101-2229 GCF_002168275.2 Theobroma umbraticum | reverse complement strand
TGATTTAAATTTGAATTCTTTGTACATTTTTAGTTAAAACAGATTATAATTGAAATTCAACCATAAGAAATGTGAAAAAAAGGCATTCATTGGCAAGAAAAGTCCATTTATAGTCACCCATTCTTTCA
>NW_018400818.1:1724-2075 GCF_002168275.2 Theobroma umbraticum | reverse complement strand
TTTTATAATTTCATAATTGAATTTAGGTTGTATATTTCGATGTTTTTAGTTTGAGCAGATTATAATTGAAAGTCTACCTTGGGAAACATGAAGGTAAAGGTATTCTTTGGCAAGAAAAGTTCATTTATAGTCACCTATTTCTTCAAAAGACTTATTACTCACATTAAATGGCTTTATAATCTCAAAATTGATTTTAATTTGAATTTTTTACATTTTTGGTTACAAAAGGTTATAATTGAATGTCTGCCTTGGGGAATGTGAAGCAAAACCCAACCATTGGCACAAAAAGTTAATTTATAGTCACTCAAGCCTTCGAAAGCCTTATTACTTGCTTCAAATGGTTTTATAAAC
>NW_018400818.1:1574-1699 GCF_002168275.2 Theobroma umbraticum | reverse complement strand
TTACATTTTTGATTAAAATAGACAATAATTAAATGTCTACCTTGAGAAACCTAAAGAAAAAGACATTTATTGGCAAGAAAATTCCATTTATAGTCACCCATACCCCAAAAAGCCTTATTACTCAC
>NW_018400818.1:1145-1285 GCF_002168275.2 Theobroma umbraticum | reverse complement strand
TTTGAATTCTTTGTACATTTTTGCCTAAAATAGATTATAATTGAATGTCAACCTTAAGAAATATGAAGAAAAAGGCATTCATTCGAAAAAAAAAATCCATTTATAGTCACCTATTCTTTTAAAAGCTTTATTACTCACTT
>NW_018400818.1:925-1059 GCF_002168275.2 Theobroma umbraticum | reverse complement strand
AAAAAAAGGCATTCATTGTCAAGAAAAGTCCATTTATAGTCAACCATTCCTTCAAAAGCCATATTACTCACTTTAAATGGTTTATAATATCAAAATTGATTTAAATTTGAATTCTTTGTATATTTTTAGTTAAA
>NW_018400818.1:545-781 GCF_002168275.2 Theobroma umbraticum | reverse complement strand
TTATTACTCACTTTAAATGGTTTTATAACCTCATAATTGATTTTAATTTGAATTTTTTTACCTTTTAGGTTAGAACAGATTATAATTGAATGTTTGCCTTTAGAAACCTAAAGAAAAAGGTATTCATTCGCAAGAAAAGTCCACTTATAGTCACCCATTTCTTTAAAAGCCTTATTACGCACTTTAAATAGTTTCATAATCTCAAAATTGATTTTAAGTTAAATTTTTTTACATTT
>NW_018400818.1:386-535 GCF_002168275.2 Theobroma umbraticum | reverse complement strand
CATATTATAATTGAATGTTTAGCTTGAGAAACATGAAGAAAATGGTAACCATTGGCACAAAAAGTCCATTTATAGTCACACATTCCTTTAAAACTTTTATTACTCATTTTAAATAGTTTTATAATCTCAAAATTGATTTAAATTTGAAT
>NW_018400818.1:0-139 GCF_002168275.2 Theobroma umbraticum | reverse complement strand
ATTGAACGTTTACCTTGAGAAACATAATGAAAAAGGCATTCATTGGCAAGAAAAATCCATTTATAGTCACCTAGTCCTTCAAAAGCATTCTTAATCACTTTAAATAGTTTTATAATCTCAAAATTGATTTAAATTTGAA
>NW_018400817.1:899-1014 GCF_002168275.2 Theobroma umbraticum | reverse complement strand
GTCTATGTTTCAAAAGTTTTAGGTGATATGAATTAATTAGCCAAATCAAAAAAAATAGCTCATGAAGTATTTAGGCGATATGAAAAATAGTTTATGAATTATTTAGGTGATATAA
>NW_018400817.1:406-550 GCF_002168275.2 Theobroma umbraticum | reverse complement strand
ATTACATTATTAATTTCCTTGGTGTCATTATTTAAATCTAAAAAGCTGAACTCCATATGTCCATCAAGCTTCACTAGAACAATTCCACAGTTCTCTTCAAGGCACTGAATACCTTCCTTTTCCAGAAACATAATGATCAAATGT
>NW_018400817.1:0-111 GCF_002168275.2 Theobroma umbraticum | reverse complement strand
ATCGAGACTAGAAGGATGTCTCGACTATGGATCACTGTAAAAGTCTAGATGCAATTTATCGATGACCTTTGGGGCTCCAAAGAGTGACTGCGGTGATTGTAAAAGGGTAAG
>NW_018400816.1:30533-30656 GCF_002168275.2 Theobroma umbraticum | reverse complement strand
TTTGAGTTTTTCTATATTTTTTACTAAAACAGATTATAATTGAATGTCTGCCTCCAGAAACATGAAGAGAAAGATATTCATTGACAAGAAAAGTCCATTTATAGTCACCCATGCCTTCGAAAG
>NW_018400816.1:30038-30190 GCF_002168275.2 Theobroma umbraticum | reverse complement strand
CCTTATTACTCACTTTAAATAGTTTTTTAATCTCATAATTAGTTTTCAGTTAAAATTTTTTATATTTGTTATTAAAACAGATTATACTTAAATGTCTACCTTAGGAAACGTGAAGAAAAAAATATCCACTGGCAAGAAAAGTCCATTTGTAC
>NW_018400816.1:29273-29385 GCF_002168275.2 Theobroma umbraticum | reverse complement strand
AAACGTGAAGAAAAAGATATCCATTGGCAAGAAAAGTCCATATATACTCACCCATGCTTTCGAAAGCCTTATTACTCGCTTTAAATAATTTTTTAATCTCATAATTAGTTTT
>NW_018400816.1:28991-29122 GCF_002168275.2 Theobroma umbraticum | reverse complement strand
TAATTTGAGTTTTTTTATATTTTTTGTTAAAATAGATTATAATTGAATGTCTGCATCAAGAAACGTAAAGAAAAATCTATCCATTGGTAAGAAAAATCCATTTATAGTCACCCATGCCTTCAAAAGCCTTA
>NW_018400816.1:28729-28876 GCF_002168275.2 Theobroma umbraticum | reverse complement strand
TTGCTTCAAATAGTTTTTTAATCTAATAATTAGTTTTAAGTTGAACTTTTTATAATTATTATTAAAACATATTATAATTATATGTTTACCTCACGAAATGCGAAGAAAAAGATATCCATTAGTAAGAAAAGTCCATTTATAGTCACC
>NW_018400816.1:28406-28557 GCF_002168275.2 Theobroma umbraticum | reverse complement strand
TTAAAACAGATTATACTTGAATGTCTGCCTCAGGAAATGTGAAGAAAAAAATATCCACTGGCAAGAAAAGCCATTTGTACTCACCTATGCCTTCGAGAGCCTTATTACTCACTTTAAATGGTTTTGTAATCTCGTAATTGATTTTAAGTTA
>NW_018400816.1:27967-28149 GCF_002168275.2 Theobroma umbraticum | reverse complement strand
AGTCCATTTATAATCAGTCATGCCTTCGAAAACCTTATTACTTGCCTTAAATATTTTTATAACCTTATAATTGATTTCAAGTTGAATTTTTTTATATGTTTAATTAAAACAGATTATAATTGAATGTCTATCCTTAGAAACATGAAGAAATAGATATCCATGGGCAAGAAAAGTCTATTTAT
>NW_018400816.1:27583-27766 GCF_002168275.2 Theobroma umbraticum | reverse complement strand
TAAATAATTTTATAACCTCATAATTGATTTTAATTTGAATTTTTTATATTTTGTTATTAAAATAGATTACAATTGAATGTCTGCCTTGAGAAACATAAAGAAAAAGGTATCCATTGGTAAGAAAAGTCTATTTATAGTAACCCATACCTTCGAAAGCCTTATTACTCACTTTAAATACTTTTT
>NW_018400816.1:27249-27361 GCF_002168275.2 Theobroma umbraticum | reverse complement strand
ATTGGTAAGAAAAGTCCATTTATAGTCACCTATACCTTAAAAAGCCTTATTACTTGCCTTAAATAGTTTTGTAATCTCATAATTAGTTTTAAGTTAAACTTTTTTATATTTT
>NW_018400816.1:26943-27061 GCF_002168275.2 Theobroma umbraticum | reverse complement strand
TTTAAGTTGATCTTTTTTATATTTTTTATTAAAATAGATTATAATTGAATGTCTGCCTTAAGACACGTAAAGAAAAAGATATCCATTGGTAAGAAAAGTTCATTTATAGTCACCCATG
>NW_018400816.1:26579-26739 GCF_002168275.2 Theobroma umbraticum | reverse complement strand
TTTTTTATATTTATTATTAAAATAGATTATAATTGTATATTTACCTCGAGAAACGTGAGGAAACAGATATCCATTAGGAAAAAAAGTCTATTTCTAGACACCGATGCCTTCAAAAGCCTTATTACTTGCTCTAAATGATTTTATAATCTCATAATTGATT
>NW_018400816.1:26379-26479 GCF_002168275.2 Theobroma umbraticum | reverse complement strand
TACTCGTTTAAAATGATTTTATAACCTCATAATTGATTTTAATTTGATTTTTTTGAAAAGTTTTATTAAAACAAATGATAATTGAATGTCTACCTCGAGA
>NW_018400816.1:26229-26369 GCF_002168275.2 Theobroma umbraticum | reverse complement strand
AAAAGATATCCATTGGCAAGAAATGTCCATTTATACTCGCCCATATCTTCGAAAGCCGTATTACTCGCCTTAAATATTTTTATAACCTCATAATTGATTTTAAGTTAATTTTTTTAAATTTTTATTAAAACAGATTATAA
>NW_018400816.1:26094-26219 GCF_002168275.2 Theobroma umbraticum | reverse complement strand
ACCTCTAGAAACATGAAGAAAAAGGTATCCATTGGCAAAAAAAGTCCATTTACAGCCACTTATACTTTTGGAAGTCTTATTTCTCGTTTTAAATAGTTTTTTAATCTCATAATTACTTTTAAGTT
>NW_018400816.1:25458-25659 GCF_002168275.2 Theobroma umbraticum | reverse complement strand
AAGCCTTATTACTCGATTTAAATGATTTTATAACCTTATAATTGATTTTAGTTTAAATTTTTATATATTTTTTATTAAAACAGACTATAATTGAATGTCTACATCAAGAAACATGAAGAAAAAGATATCGATTGGCAAGAAAAGTCCATTTATAGTAACTCATACGTTTGAAAGCCTTATTACTCGTTTTAAATAGTTTTT
>NW_018400816.1:25312-25448 GCF_002168275.2 Theobroma umbraticum | reverse complement strand
ATTAGTTTTAAGTTAAACTTTTTTATATTTATTATTAGAACAGATTATAATTGAATGTCTACCTTGAGAAACATAAAGAAATAGATATCCATTGATAAGAAAAATCCATTTATAGTCACCCATGTCTTCGAAAGCC
>NW_018400816.1:24993-25212 GCF_002168275.2 Theobroma umbraticum | reverse complement strand
GTTTAACTTAAAGGTAATTATGAGATTAATAAACTATTTAAAGCGAGTAATAAGACTTTCAAAGATATTGGTGACTGTAAATTAACTTTTCTTATCAATGGATATGTTTTTCTTTACGTTTCTAAAGGCAAACATTCAATTGTAATATATTTTAATAATAAATATAAAAAAGCTCAACTTAAAACTAATTATGAGATTAAAAAACTATTTAAAGCGAGT
>NW_018400816.1:24881-24983 GCF_002168275.2 Theobroma umbraticum | reverse complement strand
TCGAAGGAATGAGTTACTATAAATGGACTTTTCTTGCCAATGGATTTTTTTTTCTTCACGTTTCTTGATGTAGACATTCAATTATAATCTGTTTTAATAAAA
>NW_018400816.1:24712-24866 GCF_002168275.2 Theobroma umbraticum | reverse complement strand
AAACTAAAATCAATTATAAGGTTATAAAATCATTTAAAGCGAGTAATAAGGCTTCTGAAGGCATGCGTGGCTATAAATAGACTTCCCTTGCTAATGGATATCTTTTTTTTCACGTTTCTCAAGGTAAACATTCAATTATAATCTGTTTCAATAA
>NW_018400816.1:24606-24702 GCF_002168275.2 Theobroma umbraticum | reverse complement strand
AAAGCTCAACTTAAAACTAATTATGAGATTAAAAAACCATTTAAAATGAGAAATAAGACTTTCAAAGGTATAAGTGACTATAAATGGACTTTTTTT
>NW_018400816.1:24387-24596 GCF_002168275.2 Theobroma umbraticum | reverse complement strand
ATCTTTTTCTTCATGTTTCTCGGGGTAAACATTTAATTACAATATGTTTTAATAAAAATTAAAAAAAATTTAACTCAAAATCAATTGTGAGATTATAAAAATTTTTTAAAAAATCAAATTAAAATCATTTATGAGGTTATAAAATCATTTTGAACGAGTAATAAGGCATTTGAAGAAGTGGATGACTATAAATGGACTATTCTTGCCAA
>NW_018400816.1:24273-24377 GCF_002168275.2 Theobroma umbraticum | reverse complement strand
TTTCTTCATGTTTGTTGAGGTAGACATTCAACTATAATCTGCGTTAATAAAAATGTAAAAAAATTCAACTTTAAATCAATTAGGAGATTATAAAACCATTTAAA
>NW_018400816.1:24187-24263 GCF_002168275.2 Theobroma umbraticum | reverse complement strand
AGGCTTTCGAAGGCATGGGTGACTATAAATACACTTTTCTTGCCAATGAATATCTTTTTCTTCATGTTTCTTGAGG
>NW_018400816.1:23892-24177 GCF_002168275.2 Theobroma umbraticum | reverse complement strand
ATTATAATCTGTTTTAATAAAAACTATATAAAAAATTAAATTAAAATTAATTATAAGGTTATAAAATCACTTAAAGTGAGTAATAAGACTTTCGAAGGCATTGGTGATTAGAAGTGGACTTTTCTTATCAATGGATATCTTTTTTTTCATGTTTCTCAAGGTAGACATTCAATTATAATCCGGTTTAATAAAAAAATATAAAAAAATTTAAACTAAAATTAATAATGAGGTTATAAAATCATTTAAAGCGAGTAATAAGGCTTTCGAAGGCGTGGATGACTATAA
>NW_018400816.1:23691-23882 GCF_002168275.2 Theobroma umbraticum | reverse complement strand
CTTGCCCATGGATATCTATTTCTTCATGTTTCTGAGGATAGACATTAAATTATAATCTGTTTTTATAAAAAATATAAAAAAAATTATCTTAAAATCAATTATAAGGTTATAAAAATATTTAAAGCGAGTAATAAGGTTTTCGAAGGCATGGGTGATTATAAATGGACTTATCCCATCAATGGATATCATTT
>NW_018400816.1:23387-23481 GCF_002168275.2 Theobroma umbraticum | reverse complement strand
ACTACAAATGGACCTTTTTTGCCAATGGATATCTTTTTCTTCATGTTTCTCAAAATAGAAATTTAATTATAATATGTTTTAATAAAAATATAAA
>NW_018400816.1:23163-23377 GCF_002168275.2 Theobroma umbraticum | reverse complement strand
TTAAAATCAATTACGAGATTACAAAACCAATTAAAGTGAGTAATAAGACTTTCGAAGGCATAGGTGAGTACAAATGTACTTTTCTTGCCAGTGGATTTTTTTTCTTCATGTTTCCTGAGGCAGACATTCAAGTATAAATCTGTTTTAATAACAAATATACAAAATTTTAACTTAAAACTAATTATGAGATTAAAAAACTATTTAAAGTGAGTAA
>NW_018400816.1:23031-23143 GCF_002168275.2 Theobroma umbraticum | reverse complement strand
GTGACTATAAATGGACTTTTCTTGCTAATGGATATCTTTTTCATCACATTTCTCAAGCTAAACATACAATTATAATCTGTTTTAATAATAAATATAAAAAAGTTCAACTTAA
>NW_018400816.1:22813-22931 GCF_002168275.2 Theobroma umbraticum | reverse complement strand
TTTTTCTTCATGTTTGCTGATGTAGACATTCAACTATAATCTGTGTTAATAAAACTGTAAAAACATTCAACTTTAAATCAATTATGAGATTATAAAACCATTTAAAGCGTGTAATAAG
>NW_018400816.1:22508-22666 GCF_002168275.2 Theobroma umbraticum | reverse complement strand
TATAAAATCATTTAAAGTGAGTAATAAGGCTTTCGAAGGCATGGATGACTATAAGTGGACTTTTCTTGTCAATGGATATCTTTTTCTTCATGTTTCTGAAGGTAGACATTCAATTATAATCCGGTTTCATAAAAAATATAAAAAATTCAAATTAAAAT
>NW_018400816.1:22400-22498 GCF_002168275.2 Theobroma umbraticum | reverse complement strand
ATTATAAAATCATTTAAAGCGAGTAATAGGGCTTTCGAAGGCATGGATAACTATAAATGGACTTTTCTTGCCCATGGATATCTATTTCTTCATGTTTC
>NW_018400816.1:22211-22390 GCF_002168275.2 Theobroma umbraticum | reverse complement strand
CATTCAATTATAATCTGTTTTAATTAAAAATATAAAAAAATTCAACTTATAATCAATTATAAGGTTATAAAAATATTTAAGACGAGTAATAAGGTTTTCGAAGGCATGATTGATTATAAATGGACTTATGCCGTCAATGGATATCATTTTCTTTATGTTTTTTAGGGTAGACATTTAAT
>NW_018400816.1:22055-22201 GCF_002168275.2 Theobroma umbraticum | reverse complement strand
ATTAATAAAAAATGTAAAAAAGTTCAACTGAAAACCAATTATGAGTTGAAAAAACCACTTAAAGTGAGTAATAAGGCTTTTGAAGGCATGGCTGACTACAAATGGACCTTTTTTGCCAATGGATATCTTTTTCTTCATGTTTCTCA
>NW_018400816.1:21606-21871 GCF_002168275.2 Theobroma umbraticum | reverse complement strand
ACAAATGGACTTTTCTTGCCAGTGGATATTTTTTTCTTCACGTTTCCTGAGGCAAACATTCAAGTATAATCTTTTTTAATAACAAATATAAAAAGTTTTAACTTAAAACTAATTATGAAATTAAAAAACCATTTAAAGCGAGTAATAAGGCTTTCGAAGGTATAGGTGACAATAAATGGACTTTTCTTACTAATGGATATTTTTTTCTTCGTATTTCTCGAGGTAAACATACAATTATAATCTATTTTAATAATAAATATAAAAA
>NW_018400816.1:21351-21484 GCF_002168275.2 Theobroma umbraticum | reverse complement strand
ATAAATGGACTTTTCTTGCCAATGGATATCTTTTTCTTCACGTTTCTCGATGTAATATAAATAAATTCAAACTAAAATCAATTATAAGGTTATAAAATAATTTAAAGTGAGTAATAAGGCTTTTGAAGGCATG
>NW_018400816.1:21220-21341 GCF_002168275.2 Theobroma umbraticum | reverse complement strand
AATGGACTTTTCTTACCAATGGATATATTTTTCTTCACATTTCTTGACACAGACATTCAATTATAAACTATTTTAATAAAAAATATAAAAAATTAAAATTAAAATCAATTATGAGGTTATA
>NW_018400816.1:21073-21187 GCF_002168275.2 Theobroma umbraticum | reverse complement strand
GGCATGGGTGACTATAAATGGACTTTTCTTTCTAATGGATATCTTTTTCTTCACATTTCACAAGGTAAACATACAATTATAATCTGTTTTAATAATAAATATAAAAAAGTTTAA
>NW_018400816.1:20892-21049 GCF_002168275.2 Theobroma umbraticum | reverse complement strand
AAACTATTTAAAGCGAGTAATAAGGCTTTCAAAGGCATGGGTGACTATAAATAGGATTTTCTTACCAATAGATATCTTTTTCTTCACGTTTCTTAAGGCACACATTCAATTATAATCTATTTTAATAACAAATAAAAAAAGTTTAACTTAAAACTAA
>NW_018400816.1:20789-20882 GCF_002168275.2 Theobroma umbraticum | reverse complement strand
AAAAAAGCATTTAAAGGGAGTAAGAAGGCTTTCGAAGGTATGGGTGACTATAAATGAACTTTTCTTGCCAATGGATATATTTTTCTTCACGTT
>NW_018400816.1:20509-20779 GCF_002168275.2 Theobroma umbraticum | reverse complement strand
AACATTCAATTATAATCTATTTTAATAAAAAATATAAAAAAATTTAAATTAAAACAAATTATGAAGTTATAAAATCATTTAAATCGTGTAATAAGGCTTTTGAAGGCATCGGTGACTGTAAATAGACTTTTCTTATTAATGGATATCTTTTTCTTCATGTTTTTGGAGGCAAACATTTAATTATAATCTATTTTAATAAAAAAATATAAAAAAAATTCAAATTAAAATCAATTGGGGTTATAAAATCATTTAAAACGAGTAATAAAGCTT
>NW_018400816.1:20342-20499 GCF_002168275.2 Theobroma umbraticum | reverse complement strand
GGGTGACTATAAATGGACTTTTCTTGCCAATGGATCTTTTTCTTCACGTTTCTCGAGGCAAACATTCAATTATAATTTGTTTTAAGAAAAAATATAAAAAAAATTCAAATTAAAACAAATTATGAGGTTATAAAATCATTTAAAGCGAATAATAAGG
>NW_018400816.1:20201-20332 GCF_002168275.2 Theobroma umbraticum | reverse complement strand
CATCGGTGACTATAAATAGACTTTTCTTACTAATGGATATTTTTTTCTTCACGTTTCTCTAGGTAAACATTCAATTATAATCTGTTTTAATAATAAATATAAAAATTTTCAACTTAAAACTAATTATGAGA
>NW_018400816.1:19903-20067 GCF_002168275.2 Theobroma umbraticum | reverse complement strand
ACATTCAATTATAATATGTTTTAATAAAAAATATAAAAAAATTCAAATTAAAACTATTTATGAGGTTATAAAATCATTTAAAGATAGTAATACGGCTTTTGAAGGCATCAGTGACTATAAATAGACTTTTCTTGCAAATGGATATCTTTTTCTTCATGTTTCTC
>NW_018400816.1:19568-19756 GCF_002168275.2 Theobroma umbraticum | reverse complement strand
AGCGAGTAATAAGGCTTTCGAAGACATGGGTGACTATAAATGGATTTTTCTTATAAATGGATATCTTTTTCTTTACGTTTTTCAAGGCAAACATTCAATTATAATCTGTTTTAATAATAAATATAAAACATTTTGACTTAAAACTAATTATGAGATTAAAAAACTATTTAAAGCGAGTAATAAGGCTT
>NW_018400816.1:19198-19373 GCF_002168275.2 Theobroma umbraticum | reverse complement strand
CAATTATAAGGTTATAAAATCATTTAAATCGAGTAATAAGGCTTTTGATGGCATCGGTGACTATAAATAGACTTTTCTTGCTAATAGATATCTTTTTCTTATCGTTTCTCAAGGTAAACATGTAAGTATAATATGTTTTAATAATAAATTTAAAAAAGTTCAACTTAAAAGTAAT
>NW_018400816.1:19111-19188 GCF_002168275.2 Theobroma umbraticum | reverse complement strand
ATAAACTATTTAAAGTGAGTAATATGGCTTCTGAAGGCAAGGGTGGCTATAAATAGACTTCTCTTGCTAATGGATAT
>NW_018400816.1:18866-19101 GCF_002168275.2 Theobroma umbraticum | reverse complement strand
ACGTTTCACAAAGTAAACATTTAATTATAATCTGTTTGAAGAAAAAATATAAAAAAGCGCAACTTAAAAGTAATTATGAGATTAAAAAACCATTTAAAATGAGATATAAGACTTTCAAAGGTATAAGTGACTGTAAATGAACTTTTCTTATCAATGGATACCTTTTTCTTCATGTTTCTCAGTGTAAACATTTAATTATAATATGTTTTAATAAAAATTAAAAAAAATTTAACTT
>NW_018400816.1:18634-18856 GCF_002168275.2 Theobroma umbraticum | reverse complement strand
ATGAGGTTATAAAAATATTTAAGGCGAGTAATAAGGCTTTCTAAGATATGGGCGAGTATAAATGGACTTTTCTTACCAATGGATATCTTATTGTTCATGTTTCTCGAGGCAGACATTCAATTATAATTTATTTTAATAAAACTTTTTAAAAAAATCAAATTAAAATCAATTATGAGATTATAAAATCATTTTAAACGAGTAATAAGGCTTTTGAAGGAGTGG
>NW_018400816.1:18505-18624 GCF_002168275.2 Theobroma umbraticum | reverse complement strand
ATGGACTATTCTTGCCAATGAATATCTTTTTCTTCATGTTTGCTCTTGTAGACATTCAACAATAGTCTGTGTTAATAAAAATGTAAAAAAATTCAACTTTAAATCAATTATGAGATTAT
>NW_018400816.1:18272-18405 GCF_002168275.2 Theobroma umbraticum | reverse complement strand
TTTATAACCTCATAATTAATTTTAATTTAATTTTTTATATAGTTTTTATTGAAAAAGATTATAATTGAATGTCTGCCTAGAGAAACATGAAGAAAAAGATATTCATTGGCAAGAAAAGTCTATTTATAGTCAT
>NW_018400816.1:17950-18238 GCF_002168275.2 Theobroma umbraticum | reverse complement strand
TGGTTATATAATCTCATAATTGATTTAAAGTTGAATTTTTTTACATTTTTATTAGCAGAGATTATAGTTGAATGTCTACATCAGCAAACTTGAAGAAAAAGATATTCATTGGCAAGAATAGTCCATTTATAATCATCCACTCCTTCAAAAGCCTTATTACTCATTTAAATGATTTTATACTCTCATAATTGATTTTAATTTGATTTTTTTAAAAAATTTTATTAAAACAAATTGTAATTGAATGTCTGTCTCGAGAAACATGAAGAAAAAGATATCCATTGGCAAGAA
>NW_018400816.1:17575-17835 GCF_002168275.2 Theobroma umbraticum | reverse complement strand
AGTTAAATTTTTTTTTAATTTTTATTAAAACAGATTATAATTAAATGTTTACCCTGAGAAACATGAAGAAAAAGGTATCCATTGGCAAGAAAAGTCCATTTACACTCACTTATACCTTTGAAAGTCTTATTTCTCATTTTGAATGGTTTTTTAATTTCATAATTACTTTTAAGTTGAGCTTTTCTATATTTTTTCTTGAAACAGATTATAATTAAACGTTTACTTTGAGAAACGTGAAGAAAAAGATATCCATTAGCAAG
>NW_018400816.1:17324-17441 GCF_002168275.2 Theobroma umbraticum | reverse complement strand
AGTTGAACTTTTTTATATTTATTATTAGAACAGATTATAATTACATGTTTACCTAGAGAAACATTAAGAAAAAGATATCCATTAGCAAGAAAAGTCTATTTATAGTCACCGATGCCT
>NW_018400816.1:17169-17313 GCF_002168275.2 Theobroma umbraticum | reverse complement strand
ATTACTCGATTTAAATGATTTTATAACCTTATAATTGATTTTAGTTTGAATTTTAATATATTTTTTAATAAAACAGATTATAATTGAATATCTACATCGAGAAACGTGAAGAAAAAGATATCCATTGGCAAGAAAAGTCCATTT
>NW_018400816.1:16919-17069 GCF_002168275.2 Theobroma umbraticum | reverse complement strand
AAGCGAGTAATAAGGCTTCTGAAGGCATGGGTGGCTATAAATAGACTTCTCTTGATAATGGATATCTTTTTCTTCATGTTTCACAAAGTAAACATTTAATTATAAACTGTTTCAAGAAAAAATATAAAAAAGCTCAACTTAAAAGTAATT
>NW_018400816.1:16737-16909 GCF_002168275.2 Theobroma umbraticum | reverse complement strand
AAAACCATTTAAAACGAGAAATAAGACTTTCAAAGGTATAAGTAACTGTAAATGGACTTTTCTTGCCAATGGATACCTTTTTCTTCATGTTTCTTAGGGTAAACATTTAATTATAATCTGTTTTAATAAAAATTAAAAAAAATTTAACTTAAAATCAATTATGAGGTTATAA
>NW_018400816.1:16330-16684 GCF_002168275.2 Theobroma umbraticum | reverse complement strand
CGAGTATAAATGGACTTTTCTTGCCAATGGATATCTTTTTCTTCATGTTTCTCGGGACAGACATTCAATTATAATTTTTTTTAATAAAAAGTTTTTAAAAAATCAAATTAAAATCAATTATAAGGTTATAAAATAATTTTAAACAAGTAATAAGGCTTTTGAAGGAGTGGATGACTATAAATGGACTATTCTTGCCAATAAATATCTTTTTCTTCATGTTTGCTGATGTAGACGTTCAACTATAATCCGTGTTAATAAAAATGAAAAAAAATTCGACTTTAAATCAATTATGAGATTATGTAACCATTTAAAGCGTGTAATAAGGCTTTCGAAGGCATGGATGACTATAAATAG
>NW_018400816.1:16059-16194 GCF_002168275.2 Theobroma umbraticum | reverse complement strand
ACTATAAGTGGACTTTTCTTGTCAATGGATATCTTTTTCTTCATGTTTCTCAAGCTAGACATTCAATTATAATCTGGTTTTAAAAAAATATAAAAAAATTCAAATTAAAATCAATAATGAGATTATAAAATCATT
>NW_018400816.1:15826-15959 GCF_002168275.2 Theobroma umbraticum | reverse complement strand
TTTTATATTTATTATTAAAACAGATTATAATTGTATGTTTACCTCGAGAAATGCAAAGAATAAGATATCCATTAGCAAGAAAAGTCTATTTATAGTCACCCATACTTTCGAAAGCCTTATTACTCGCTTTAAA
>NW_018400816.1:15660-15816 GCF_002168275.2 Theobroma umbraticum | reverse complement strand
ATCTCATAATTAGTTTTAAGTTAAAATGTTTTATATTTGTTATTAAAACAGATTATACTTAAATGTCTGCCTCAGGAAACGTGAAGAAAAAAATATCCACTGGCAAGAAAAGTTCATTTGTACTCACCTATGCCTTCGAAAGCCTTATTACTCACT
>NW_018400816.1:15219-15348 GCF_002168275.2 Theobroma umbraticum | reverse complement strand
AGAAACATGAAGAAAAAGATATCCATTGGCAAAAAAGGTCCATTTGTAGTCACCATGCCTTCGAAAGCCTTATTGCTCATTTTAAATGGGTTTTTAATCTCATAATTGGTTTTCAGTTGAACTTTTTTA
>NW_018400816.1:15065-15209 GCF_002168275.2 Theobroma umbraticum | reverse complement strand
TAATACAGATTATAATTAAATGTCTACCCTAAAAAACGTAAAAAAAATGATATTCATTGATGGGATAAGTCCATTTATAATCGGTCATATCTTCGAAAACCTTATTACTCGCCTTAAATATTTTTATAACCTTATAATTGATTT
>NW_018400816.1:14874-15050 GCF_002168275.2 Theobroma umbraticum | reverse complement strand
TATATTTTTAATTAAAACAGATTATAATTGAATGTCTATCCTCAGAAACATGAAAAAATAGATATCCATGGGCAAGAAAAGTCCATTTATAGCCATCTATGCCTTCGAAAGCCTTATTACTAGCTTTAAATGATTTTATAATATCATTATTGATTTTAATTTGAATTTTTTTATAT
>NW_018400816.1:14549-14659 GCF_002168275.2 Theobroma umbraticum | reverse complement strand
CATGCCTTTGAAAGCCTTATTACACGCTTTAAATGGTTTTATAATCTCATAATTACTTTTAAGTTAAATTTTTTTTTAATTTTTATTAAAACAGATTATAATTAAATGTT
>NW_018400816.1:14299-14449 GCF_002168275.2 Theobroma umbraticum | reverse complement strand
GGTCATGCCTTCGAAAACCTTATTACTCGCCTTAAATATTTTTATAACCTTATAGTTGATTTCAAGTTGAATTTTTTTATATTTTAATTAAAATAGATTATAATTGAATGTCTATCCTCAAAAACAGGAAGAATTAGATATCCATGGGCA
>NW_018400816.1:13869-14012 GCF_002168275.2 Theobroma umbraticum | reverse complement strand
AGAAACATGAAGAAAAAGATATTCATTGGTAAGAAAAGTCTATTTATAGTCACCAATGCCTTCGAAAGCCTTATTGCACGCTTTAAATTGTTTTATAATCTCATAATTGATTTAAAGTTGAATTTTTTTAGATTTTTATTAAC
>NW_018400816.1:13537-13759 GCF_002168275.2 Theobroma umbraticum | reverse complement strand
TTACTCGTTTAAAATGATTTTATAACCTCATAATTGATTTTAATTTGATTTTTTAAAAAATTTTATTAAAACAAATTATAATTGAATGTCTGCCTCGAGAAACATGAAAAAAAATATATCCATTGGCAAGAAAAGTCCATTTATACTCGCCCATATCTTCGAAAGTCCTATTACTCGCCTTAAATATTTTAATAACCTCATAATTGATTTTAAGTTAAATTT
>NW_018400816.1:13385-13521 GCF_002168275.2 Theobroma umbraticum | reverse complement strand
AAAACATATTATAATTGAATGTCTACCTTGAGAAACATGAAGAAAAATATATCCATTGGAAACAAAGGTCCATTTGTATTCGCCCATGCCTTCGAAAGCCTTATTACTCACTTTAAGTGGTTTTTTAATCTCATAA
>NW_018400816.1:13123-13285 GCF_002168275.2 Theobroma umbraticum | reverse complement strand
TGGGTGACTATAAATGGACTTTTCTTGCCAATTGATATCTTTTTCTTCACGTTTTTTGAGGAAAACATTCAATTATAATCTATTTTATTAAAAAATATAAAAAAATTTAAATGAAAACAAATTATGAGGTTATAAAATCATTTAAAGCGAGTAATAAGGCTT
>NW_018400816.1:12640-12797 GCF_002168275.2 Theobroma umbraticum | reverse complement strand
AGGTATAAGTGACTGTAAATGGACTTTTCTTGCCAATGGATACCTTTTTCTTCACGTTTCTTGGGGTAAACATTTAATTATAATCTGTTTTAATAAATATTTTAAAAAATTTAACTTAAAATCAATTATGAGGTTATAAAAATATTTAAGGCGAGTA
>NW_018400816.1:12422-12617 GCF_002168275.2 Theobroma umbraticum | reverse complement strand
GAGTATAAATGGACTTTTCTTGCCAATGGATATCTTTTTCTTCATGTTTCTCGACGCAGACATTCAATTATAATTTGTTTTAATAAAAGTTTTTTAAAAATCAAATTAAAATCAATTATGAGGTTGTAAAATCATTTTAAACGAGTAATAAGGCTTTTGAAGGAGTGAATGACTATAAATGGACTATTCTTGCCA
>NW_018400816.1:11732-11924 GCF_002168275.2 Theobroma umbraticum | reverse complement strand
GACATTCAATTATAATCCGGTTTAATAAAAAATATAAAAAAAATCAAATTAAAAACAATTATGATATTATAAAATCATTTAAAGCGAGTAATAAGGCTTTCAAAGGTATGGATGACTATAAATGGACTTTTCTTACCTATGGATATCTATTTCTTCATGTTTCTGAGGATAGACATTCAATTATAATCTGTT
>NW_018400816.1:11489-11656 GCF_002168275.2 Theobroma umbraticum | reverse complement strand
AGGCATGACTGATTATAAATGGACTTATCCCGTCAATGGATGTCATTTTCTTTACGTTTTTCAGGGTAGACATTTAATTATAATCTGTATTAATAAAAACTATAAAAAAGTTTAACTGAAAACCAATTATGAGATTAAAAAAGCACTTAAAGTGAGTAATAAGGCTT
>NW_018400816.1:11242-11369 GCF_002168275.2 Theobroma umbraticum | reverse complement strand
ATAAGGCTTTCGAAGGTATAGGTGAGTAAAAATGGACTTTTATTGCCAGTGGATTTTTTTTCTTCACATTTCTTGAGGCAGACATTTAAGTATAATCTGTTTTAATAACAAATATAAAAAATTTTAA
>NW_018400816.1:11101-11217 GCF_002168275.2 Theobroma umbraticum | reverse complement strand
TAATGGATATCTTTTTCTTTGCATTTCTTGAGGTAAACATACAATTATAATCTGCTTTAATCATAAATATAAAAAAGTTTAACTTAAAACTAATTATTAGATTAAAAAACTATTTA
>NW_018400816.1:10694-10841 GCF_002168275.2 Theobroma umbraticum | reverse complement strand
GAGTCATGAGGCTTTTGAAGGCATGGGTGACTATAAATGGAATTTTCTTGCCAACGGATATCTTTTTCTTCACGTTTCTCAAGATAGACATTGAATTATAATTTGTTTTAGTAAAAATTTTAAAAAATTTCAAATTAAAATCAATTA
>NW_018400816.1:10179-10308 GCF_002168275.2 Theobroma umbraticum | reverse complement strand
ATAAGGCTTTCGAAGGCATAGGTGAGTACAAATGGACTTTTCTTGCCAGGGGATATTTTTTTCTTCATGTTTCCTGAGGTAGACATTCAAGTATAATCTGTTTTAATAACAAATATAAAAAACTTTAAC
>NW_018400816.1:9799-9993 GCF_002168275.2 Theobroma umbraticum | reverse complement strand
AAAACTATTTAAAGCGAGTAATAAGGCTTTCAAAGGCATGAGTTACAATAAATATACTTTTCTTGCCAATGGATATCTTTTTCTTCACGTTTCTCAATGTAGACAATCAATTATAATCTGTTTAATAAAAAATATAAAAAAATTTAAACTAAAATCAATTATAAGGTTCTAAAATCATTTAAAGCGAGTAATAA
>NW_018400816.1:9613-9789 GCF_002168275.2 Theobroma umbraticum | reverse complement strand
GGCATGGGTGACTATAAATGGACTTTTCTTATTAATGGATATATTTTTCTTCACGTTTCTTGATGCAAACATTCAATTATAATCTATTTTAATAAAAAGTATAAAAAATTCAAATTAAAATTAATTATGAGGTTATAAAATCATTTAAAGCGAGTCATAAGGCTTTTGAAGGCATG
>NW_018400816.1:9195-9305 GCF_002168275.2 Theobroma umbraticum | reverse complement strand
AACTTTAAATCAATTATAAGATTATAAAACCATTTAAAGTGAGAAATAAGGCTTTAGAAGGCATGGGTGACTATAAATGAACTCTTCTTGTGAATGGATATCTTTTCTTC
>NW_018400816.1:9018-9174 GCF_002168275.2 Theobroma umbraticum | reverse complement strand
AAAACCATTTAAAGTGAGTAATAAGGCTTTTGAATGCATAGGTGAGTACAAATGCACTTTTCTTGCCAGGGGATATTTTTTTCTTCATGTTTCTCGAGGCAGAGATTCAAGTATAATCTGTTTTAATAACAAATATAAAAAATTTTAACTTAAAAC
>NW_018400816.1:8831-8918 GCF_002168275.2 Theobroma umbraticum | reverse complement strand
ATTTTTTATATTTGTTATTAAAACAGATTATACTTAAATGTCTGCCTCAGGAAACGTAAAGAAAAAAATATCCACTGGCAAGAAAAG
>NW_018400816.1:8652-8821 GCF_002168275.2 Theobroma umbraticum | reverse complement strand
CTCACCTATGCCTTCGAAAGCCTTATTACGTACTTTAAATGGTTTTGTAATCTCGTAATTGATTTTAAGTTAAATTTTTTTTATATTTTTTTATTAAACTAGATTATAATTAAATGTCTATCTTGAGAAACATGAAGAAAAAGATATCCATTCACAAGAAAAGTCCATT
>NW_018400816.1:8466-8635 GCF_002168275.2 Theobroma umbraticum | reverse complement strand
TCAAAAGCCTTATTACTCGCTTTAAATGATTTTATAATCTTATAATTGATTTAAAGTTGAAATTTTTTTACATTTTTATTAACACAGATTATAATTGAATATCTACGTAAACAAACATGAAATAAAAGATATTCATTGGCAAGAATAGTCCAGTTATAGTCATCCACTC
>NW_018400816.1:8126-8284 GCF_002168275.2 Theobroma umbraticum | reverse complement strand
TTAAAACAAATTATAATTGAATGTGTGTCTTGAGAAACGTGAAGAAAAAGATATGCATTGGCAAGAAAAGTCCATATATACTCACCCATGCCTTCAAAAGCCTCATTACTTGCTTTAAATAGTTTTTTAATCTCATAATTAGTTTTAAGTTGAACTTT
>NW_018400816.1:7931-8083 GCF_002168275.2 Theobroma umbraticum | reverse complement strand
CAAAAGCCTTATGACTCGCTTTAAATGATTTTATAACCTCATAATTGATTTTAAGTTCAGTTTTTTTATATTTTTTATTAAAATAGATTATAATTGAATGTCTGCGTCAAAAAACGTGAAGAAAAATATATCCATTGGTAAGAAAAGTCCAT
>NW_018400816.1:7813-7921 GCF_002168275.2 Theobroma umbraticum | reverse complement strand
ATTTTTTTTATATTTTTTATTAAAACAGATTATAATTGAACGTCTACATCGAGGAACGTGAAGAAAAAGATATCCATTGGCAAGAAAAGTCCATTTATTGTAACTCAT
>NW_018400816.1:7610-7713 GCF_002168275.2 Theobroma umbraticum | reverse complement strand
ATTTAAAGTGAGTAATAAGGCTTTCGAAGGCATGGGTGACTATAAGTGGACTTTGCTTGTCAATGGATATCTTTTTGTTCATGTTTCTCAAGGTAGACATTCA
>NW_018400816.1:7529-7600 GCF_002168275.2 Theobroma umbraticum | reverse complement strand
GGTTTAATAAAAAATATAAAAAAATTTAAATTTAAATCAATAATGAGATTATAAAATCATTTAAAGCGA
This sequence comes from Theobroma umbraticum, assembly GCF_002168275.2. Lineage (NCBI taxonomy): Eukaryota > Viridiplantae > Streptophyta > Magnoliopsida > Malvales > Malvaceae > Theobroma > Theobroma umbraticum. The sequence goes on along the minus strand of NW_018400816.1, from coordinate 7,531 downwards.
GT
>NW_018400816.1:7365-7519 GCF_002168275.2 Theobroma umbraticum | reverse complement strand
TCGAAAGAATGGATGACTATAAATGGACTGTTCTTGCCCATGGATATCAATTTCTTCATGTTTCTAAGGATAGACATTCAATTATAATCTGTTTTAATAATAAATATAAAAAAAATCAACTTGAAATCAATTATAAGGTTATAAAAATATTTAA
>NW_018400816.1:7139-7355 GCF_002168275.2 Theobroma umbraticum | reverse complement strand
AAGGTTTTCGAAGGCATGACTGATTATAAATGGACTTATGCCGTCAATGGATATCATTTTCTTTACGTTTTTTAGGGCAGACATTTAATTATAATCTGTATTAATAAAAAATGTAAAAAGGTTCAACAGAAAACCAATTATGAGATTAAAAAACCACTTAATGTGAGTAATAAGGCTTTCGAAGGCATGTGTGACTACAAATGGACCTTTTTTGCC
>NW_018400816.1:7034-7123 GCF_002168275.2 Theobroma umbraticum | reverse complement strand
TTCATGTTTCTCAAGGTAGAAATTCAATTATAATATGTTTTAATAAAAATATAATAAAATTCAATTTAAAATCAATTACGAGATTACAA
>NW_018400816.1:6932-7024 GCF_002168275.2 Theobroma umbraticum | reverse complement strand
AGTGAGTAATAAGGCTTTTGAAGGCGTAGATGAGTACAAATGGACTTTTCTTGCCAGTGGATTTTTTTTTCACGTTTCCTGAGGCAGACATT
>NW_018400816.1:6707-6922 GCF_002168275.2 Theobroma umbraticum | reverse complement strand
CTATTTTAATAACAAATATAAAAAATTTTAACTCAAAACTAATTATGAGATTAAAAAACCATTTAAAGTGAGTAATAGGGCTTTCGAAGGTATGGGTGACTATAAATGGACTTTTCTTACTAATGGATTTTTTTTCTTCGCATTTCTCAAGATAAACATATAATTATAATCTGTTTTAATAATAAATATAAAAAAGTTCAACTTCAAACTAATTA
>NW_018400816.1:6488-6607 GCF_002168275.2 Theobroma umbraticum | reverse complement strand
ACTTTTTTATATTTATTATTAAAACAGATTATAATTGTATGTTTACCTCGAGAATTGCAAAGAAAAAGATATCCATTCACAAGCAAAGTCCATTTATAGTCACCAATACCTTCGAAAGC
>NW_018400816.1:6282-6478 GCF_002168275.2 Theobroma umbraticum | reverse complement strand
GCTTTAAATGGTTTTTTAATCTCATAATTAGTTTTGAATTAAAATTTTTTATATTAGTTATTCAAACAGATTATACTTGAATGTCTGCCTCAGGAAACGTGAAGGAAAAAATATCCACTGGCAAGAAAAGTCCATTTATAGTCACCTATGCCTTCGAAAGTCTTATTACGCACTTTAAATGGTTTTGTAATCTCAT
>NW_018400816.1:6180-6272 GCF_002168275.2 Theobroma umbraticum | reverse complement strand
AAGTTAAATGTTTTTAAATTTTTTTATTAAACTGGAATATAATTAAATGTCTACCTTAAGAAACTTGAAGAAAAAGATATCCATTCACAAGA
>NW_018400816.1:5984-6170 GCF_002168275.2 Theobroma umbraticum | reverse complement strand
TATAGTCACCCATGCCTTCGAAAGCCATATTACTCGCTTAAAATAGTTTTATAATCTTATAATTGATTTAAAGTTGAATTATTTTTACATTTTTATTAACACAGATTATAATTGAATATCTACGTAAACAACCATGAAATAAAAGATATTCATTGGCAAGAATAGTCCAGTTATAGTCATCCACTC
>NW_018400816.1:5741-5893 GCF_002168275.2 Theobroma umbraticum | reverse complement strand
TTTGAAAGTTTTTAAAACTTTTATTAAAACAAATTATAATTGAATGTTTGTCTTCAGAAACGTGAAGAAAAAATATCCATTGGCAAGAAAAGTCCATATATACTCACCCATGCCTTCGAAAGCCTTATTACTTGCTTTAAATAGTTTTTTAA
>NW_018400816.1:5328-5455 GCF_002168275.2 Theobroma umbraticum | reverse complement strand
TTTATAACCTCATAATTGATTTTAATTTCAGTTTTTTTATATTTTTTATTAAAATAGATTATAAGTGAATGTCTGCATCAAGAAACGTGAAAACAAATATATCCATTGGTAAGAAAAGTCCATTTAT
>NW_018400816.1:5134-5318 GCF_002168275.2 Theobroma umbraticum | reverse complement strand
GCCTTCAAAAGCCTTATTGCTCGCTTTAAATGATTTTATAACCTCTTAATTGATTTTAGTTTGAATTTTCTTGTATTTTTTTTAAAACAGATTATAATTGAACGTCTACATCGAGAAACGTGAAGAAAAGGATATCCATTGGCAAGAAAAGTCCATTTATTGTAACTCATGCCTTCGAAAGCCT
>NW_018400816.1:4917-5034 GCF_002168275.2 Theobroma umbraticum | reverse complement strand
AAGAAAAGTCCATTTATAGGCATCTATGCCTTCAAAAGCCTTATTACTCACTTTAAATGATTCTATAACCTCATAATTGATTTGAATTTAAATTTTTTTATATTTTTTATTAAAACA
>NW_018400816.1:4216-4369 GCF_002168275.2 Theobroma umbraticum | reverse complement strand
TACTCACTTTAAATAGTTTTTTAATCTCATAATTAGTTTTAAGTTAAACTTTTTGATATTGATTATTAAAACAGATTATAATTGTACGTTTACCTCAAAAAAAGTGAAGAAAAAGATATCCATTAGCAAGAAAAGTCCATTTATAGTCACCCA
>NW_018400816.1:3509-3761 GCF_002168275.2 Theobroma umbraticum | reverse complement strand
CATGCCTTCAAAAGCCTTATTACTCGCTTTAAATTTTTTTATAACCTCATAATTTGTTTTAATTTAAATTTTTATATAATTTTTATTAAAACAGATTATAATTAAATGTCTATCTTGTGAAACATAAAGAAATAGATATCCATTGGCGAGAAAAGTCCATTTATAGTCATCCATGCCTTCGGAAGCCTTATTACTCGGTTTAAATGATTTTATAACCTCATAATTGATTTGAATTTAAATTTTTTTATATTT
>NW_018400816.1:3039-3156 GCF_002168275.2 Theobroma umbraticum | reverse complement strand
AAAAGATATCCATTGACAAGAAAAGTCCATTTATTGTAACTCATGCCTTTAAAAACCTTATTGCTAGCTTTAAATAGTTTTTTAATCTCATAATTAGTTTTAAGTTGAACTTTTTTA
>NW_018400816.1:2677-2787 GCF_002168275.2 Theobroma umbraticum | reverse complement strand
TTAAAATTTTTTATATTTGTTATTAAAACAGATTATACTTGAATGTCTGCCTCAAGAAACATGAAGAAAAAAATATCCACTGGCAAGAAAAGTCCATTTGTACTCACCTA
>NW_018400816.1:2428-2667 GCF_002168275.2 Theobroma umbraticum | reverse complement strand
AGCCTTATTATTCACTTTAAATGGTTTTGTAATCTCGTAATTGATTTTAAGTTAAATGTTTTTATATTTTTTTATTAAACTAGATTATAATTAAATGTTTACCTTGAGAAACATGAAGAAAAAGATATCCATTCACAAGAACAGTCCATTTCTAGTCACCCATGCCTTCGAAAGCCTTATTACTCGCTTCAAATGATTTTATAATTTTATAATTGATTTAAAGTTGAATTTTTTTTACA
>NW_018400816.1:2310-2418 GCF_002168275.2 Theobroma umbraticum | reverse complement strand
CACAGATTATAGTTGAATATCTACGTAAGCAAATATGAAATAAAAGATATTCATTGGCAAGAATAGTCCATTTATCCACTTCTTCAAAAGCCTTATTACTCGCTAAAA
>NW_018400816.1:2149-2300 GCF_002168275.2 Theobroma umbraticum | reverse complement strand
AACCTCATAATTGATTTTAATTTGAAATATTTTAAAATTTTTATTAAAACAAATTATAATTGAATGTCTGTCTTAAAAAACATGAAGAAAAAGATATCCATTGGCAAGTAAAGTCCATATATACTCACCCATGCCTTCGAAAGCCTTATTA
>NW_018400816.1:2003-2139 GCF_002168275.2 Theobroma umbraticum | reverse complement strand
ATAGTTTTTTAATCTCATAATTAATTTTAAGTTGAACTTTTTTGTATTTATTATTAAAACAGATTATAATTATATGTTTACCTCTAGAAACATGAAGAAAAAGATATCCATTGGCAAGAAAAGTCCATTTATTGTA
>NW_018400816.1:1583-1702 GCF_002168275.2 Theobroma umbraticum | reverse complement strand
AGTTGAACTTTTTTATATTTGTTATTAAAACAGATTATAATTAAATGTTTGCCTGAAAAAACATAAAGAAAAAGATATCCATTAATAAGAAAAGTCCATTTATAGTCACCCATGCCTTC
>NW_018400816.1:1144-1301 GCF_002168275.2 Theobroma umbraticum | reverse complement strand
GAAAAGTCCATTTATAGTCACCCATGCCTTCAAAAGCCTTATTACTCACTTTAAGCTGAACTTTTCTATATTTATTATTAAAACAGATTATAATTATATGTTTACTTCAAGAAACGAGAAGAAGAAGATATCCACTTGCAAGAAAAGTCTATTTATA
>NW_018400816.1:839-1134 GCF_002168275.2 Theobroma umbraticum | reverse complement strand
CCTTCAAAAGCCTTATTACTCGCTTTAAATTATTTTATAATCTCATAATTTGTTTTAATTTGATTTTTTTTATATTTTTTAAAAAAGCAGATTATAATTGAATGTTTTCCTCGAGAAACGTAGAGAAAAAGATATCTATTGGCAAGAAAAGTCCATTTATAGTCACTCCTGCCTTCAAAAGCTTTATTACTCGCTTTAAATGATTTTATAACCCCATAATTTTTTTTAGTTTGAATTTTTTTAATATTTTTTTATTAAAACAGATTATAATTGAATGTCTGCCTTTAGAAACATG
>NW_018400816.1:698-829 GCF_002168275.2 Theobroma umbraticum | reverse complement strand
TATCCATTAGAAAGAAAAGTCTATTTATAGTCACCGATGCCTACAAAAGCCTTATTACTCGCTTTAAATGATTTTAGAACCTCATAATTTGTTTTAATTTGAATTTTTTTATATTTTTTATTAAAATAGAT
>NW_018400816.1:408-535 GCF_002168275.2 Theobroma umbraticum | reverse complement strand
TAAATGCTTTTTTAATCTCATAATTAGTTTTAAGTTAAACTTTTTTATATTTGTCATTAAAATAGATTATAATTGAATGTCTACCTTGAGAAATGTAAAGAAAAATATATCCATTGGTAAGAAAGGC
>NW_018400816.1:183-305 GCF_002168275.2 Theobroma umbraticum | reverse complement strand
TATTTATTATTAAAACAGATTATAATTGTATGTTTACCTCGAGAAACGTGAAGAGAAAGATATCCATTAGTAAGAAAAGTCCATTTATAGTCACCCATGCCTCCAAAAGCCTTATTACTCGC
>NW_018400816.1:0-173 GCF_002168275.2 Theobroma umbraticum | reverse complement strand
TTTATAACCTCATAATTGATTTTAATTTGAATTTTTTTATATTTCTTATTAAGATAGTTTATAATTGAATGTCTGTGTCAAGAAATATGAAGAAAAATATATCCATTGGTTAGAAAAGACCATTTATAGTCACCAATGCCTTCAAAAGCCTTATTACTCGCTTTAAATGATTT
>NW_018400815.1:1102-1279 GCF_002168275.2 Theobroma umbraticum | reverse complement strand
AAAATCAATTATTAGTTTATAAAACCATTTAAAGTAAGTAATAAGGCTTTCAAATGCTTGAGTAACTATAAATCTACTTTTCTTTCTCAATGGATTACTTTTTCTATACGTTTTCTGAGGTAGATATTCAATTATAGTCTATTTTAGCTAAAAAAGTAAAAAAATTTAACTGAAATC
>NW_018400815.1:369-532 GCF_002168275.2 Theobroma umbraticum | reverse complement strand
CCTGAAATCCATTATAAGATTATGAAACCATTCAAAGTGAATAATGAGGCTTTTAAAGGAATTGGTGAATATAAATGGACTTTGTTTACCAATGAATGCCTTTTTTCTCATGTTTCTAAAGACAAAAATTCAATTATAATTTGTTTTAACTAAAAATGTAAAA
>NW_018400815.1:0-117 GCF_002168275.2 Theobroma umbraticum | reverse complement strand
CTTAAAATCAATTATGAGATTATGAAACCATTTAAAGCGAATAATAAGGCTTTTAAAAGAATCGGTGACTATAAATAGACTTTTCTTGCCAATGAATGCCTTTTTCTTCATGTTTCT
>NW_018400814.1:1828-1998 GCF_002168275.2 Theobroma umbraticum | reverse complement strand
TTTTTTACATTTTTTGTTAAAATAAACTATAATTGAATGTCTGCTTCAAGAAACATCCAAAAAAAGCCTTTCATTGGGAAGAAAAGTTCATTTGTAGTCACTCATTTCTTTAAAAGGCTTATTGCTCGTTTTAAATGGTTTTATAATCTCATAATTGATTTTAAGCTGAA
>NW_018400814.1:1566-1736 GCF_002168275.2 Theobroma umbraticum | reverse complement strand
CGCTTTAAATGGTTTTATAATCTTATAATTGATTTTAAGTTGAATTTTTTTACACATTTTTCGATGCAACATACTATAATTGAATGTCTACCTCGAGACACATGAAGAAACAAGCATTCATTGACATAAAAAGTCCATTTAGAGTCACCCATTCCTTCAAAAGGCTTATT
>NW_018400814.1:1386-1540 GCF_002168275.2 Theobroma umbraticum | reverse complement strand
TGAATTTTTTTACATTTTTTGTTAAAACAGACTATTCTGCTTGGAGAAACGTGCAAAAAAAGCTATTGATTGGGAAGAAAAGTTCATTTATAGTCACTCGTTCTTTTAAAAGGCTTATTACTCGCTTTAAATAATTTTATAATCTCATAATTGA
>NW_018400814.1:1126-1329 GCF_002168275.2 Theobroma umbraticum | reverse complement strand
TGAATGTCTACCTCGAGAAATGTGAAGAAGCAAGCATTCTTTGACAAGAAAAGTCCATTTAAATTAACTCATTCCTTCAAAAAGCTAATTACTCGCTTTAAATAATTTTATAATCTCGTAATTGAGTATAAGTTGAATTATTCTATATTTTTTATTAAAACAGACTATAAAAGATTTTTTACCTTGGGAAATGTGCAAAAAAA
>NW_018400814.1:681-903 GCF_002168275.2 Theobroma umbraticum | reverse complement strand
TGATTTTAAGTTCAATTTTTTTACATTTTTGATTAAAACATACTATAAATGAATGTTTTCCTTGAGAAACGTGAAGAAACTAGCACTCATTGACAAGAAAAGTCCATTTAGAGTCATCGATTCCTTCAAAAAGCTTATTACTCCCTTTAAACGGTTTTATAATCTCATAATTGATTTTAATTTCAATTTTTTTACATTTTTTGTTAAAATAGACTATAATTG
>NW_018400814.1:582-671 GCF_002168275.2 Theobroma umbraticum | reverse complement strand
TCGAGAACTATGAAGAAACAAGCATTCATTGACAAGAAGAGGCCATTTAGAGTCACCCATTCCTTCAAAAAGTTTATTACTCGCTTTAA
>NW_018400814.1:442-572 GCF_002168275.2 Theobroma umbraticum | reverse complement strand
AATCTCATAATTGATTTTAAGTTGAATTTTTTTTATATTTTTGGTTAATACAAATTATAATTAAATGCTTGCCTTGGAAAACGTACAAAAAAAGCTATTCATTGAGAAGAAAAGTCCATTTATTGTCGCC
>NW_018400814.1:343-432 GCF_002168275.2 Theobroma umbraticum | reverse complement strand
AAAAGCTAATTACTCGCTTTAAATGGTTTTATAATCTCATAATTGATTTTAAGAATTGAATTTTTTTACATTTTTGGATAAAACATACT
>NW_018400814.1:204-333 GCF_002168275.2 Theobroma umbraticum | reverse complement strand
GTCTACCTCGAGAAACATGAAGAAGCAAGCATTCATTGACAAGAAAAGTGCATTCAGAGTAACCCATTCCTTCAAAAGGCTTAGTACTGGTTTTAAATAGTTTTATAATCTCATAATTGATTTTAAGTT
>NW_018400814.1:0-194 GCF_002168275.2 Theobroma umbraticum | reverse complement strand
ATATTTTTTATTAAAACAGACTATAATTAAATGTCTACCTAGAGAAACGTGCAAAAGAAACCATTGATTGAGAAAAAAAGTTCATTTATAGTCACTCATTCCTTTAAAGGCTTATTACTCACTTTAAATGGTTTTATAAACTCATAATTGATTTTCAGCTGAATTTTTTTACATTTTTGATTAAAACATACTAT
>NW_018400813.1:1452-1617 GCF_002168275.2 Theobroma umbraticum | reverse complement strand
AAAAATTCAACTTAAAATCAATTATAAGATTATAAAACCGTTTAAAGCGAGTAACAGGACTTTTGAAGGCATGGGTGACGATAATTGGGCTTTTCTACTCAATGAATGGCTCTTTCTTCATAATTCTCTAGGCAGACTCAATTATGATCTGATTTGACAAAAAAT
>NW_018400813.1:1258-1442 GCF_002168275.2 Theobroma umbraticum | reverse complement strand
TCAACTGAAAATGGATTATGAGATTATAAAACCATTTAAAGCGAGTAATAAGGTTTTGGAAGGAATGAATGGCTATAAATATAGTTTTCTTGCAAACAAATGCCTTTTTCTTCACATTTTCAGAGACTGACATTCTATTATAGTCTGTTTTAATAAAAAATATATAAAAAAATTCAACTTAAAA
>NW_018400813.1:926-1248 GCF_002168275.2 Theobroma umbraticum | reverse complement strand
GATTATAAAACTATTTAAATCCAATAATAAGGCTTTTGAAGGAATGGACAACTATAAATAGACTTTTCTTTCTAATGAACAGCTATTTCTTCAGTTTTCCTGAGGCAGACATTCAAATATAATTTGTTTTAACAAAAAATGTAAAAAAATTCAACTGAAAATTAATTACGAGATTATAAAACCGTTTAAAGCGAGTAACAACAATTTCGAAGTCATGGATGACTATAAATGGATTTTTCTAGTCAATGAATAGCTTTTCTTCACGTTTTCCAAGATAAACATTCAATTATAATCTGTTTTAACTAAAAATGTGAAAAAATTC
>NW_018400813.1:754-916 GCF_002168275.2 Theobroma umbraticum | reverse complement strand
CATCAATGAGATTATAAAACTATTTAAAGTGAGTAGTAAGGTTTTTGGAGGAATGGGTAACTATAAATGTACTTTTCCCGTCAATGAATGCCTTTTTCTTCACGTTTTCTGTGATAGACATTCTATTATAGTCTGTTTTAACTAAAAATGTAAAAAAAATTC
>NW_018400813.1:535-744 GCF_002168275.2 Theobroma umbraticum | reverse complement strand
CAATTATGAGATTACAAAACCATTTAAAGCTAGTAATAAGGCTTTTGACGGAATGGGTGACTATAAATGGACTTTTGATGCAAATGAATGACGTTATCTTCATGCTTTTCAAGGTAAATATATGATTATAAAACTATTTAAAGTGAGTAATAAGTCTTTTGAAGGAATGGGTAGCTACAAATACAGTTTTCTTGCCAATGAACTACTTT
>NW_018400813.1:200-355 GCF_002168275.2 Theobroma umbraticum | reverse complement strand
TAATTACGAGATTGCAAAACCATTTGAAGCAAGTAAAAATGCTTTTAAAGACATGGGTGACTATAAATGGACTTTTCTAGTTAATGAATCATTTTTTCTAAACATTTTTTGAGGCAGACAATCAATTATAATTTATTTTAACCAAAAATGTAAAA
>NW_018400813.1:114-190 GCF_002168275.2 Theobroma umbraticum | reverse complement strand
TAAAATCAATTGTGAGATTATAAAATCATTTAAAGCGAGTAATAAAGCTTTTAAAGGAATGGGTAGCTATAAATAT
>NW_018400813.1:0-104 GCF_002168275.2 Theobroma umbraticum | reverse complement strand
CCAATGAATGACTTTTTCTTTATGTTTCCCAAGGTAGACAATCAATCATAATTTGTTCTAATCAAAAATATAAAAACATTTAACTTAAAATCAATTACGAGATT
>NW_018400812.1:907-1037 GCF_002168275.2 Theobroma umbraticum | reverse complement strand
CCAGCATGAATAGCTTTCCTATACATTTCTTGAGGTAGGCATTCAATTGTAGTCTATTTTAACTAAAAATGTAAAACAATTCAACTGAAACTTAATTATGAAATTATAAAACCATTTAAAGCGAGTAATA
>NW_018400812.1:781-897 GCF_002168275.2 Theobroma umbraticum | reverse complement strand
GAGAATGGGTGACTACAAATGGACTTTTCTTACCAATAAATTCTTTTTTCTTCACGTTTCTTGAGGTAGACATTCATTTATAGTCTGTTTTAACCAAAAATGTGAAAAAATTCAAC
>NW_018400812.1:567-768 GCF_002168275.2 Theobroma umbraticum | reverse complement strand
CGAGATTATAAAACGATTTAAAACGAGTAATAAAGCTTTTGAAGGAATGAGAGAATATAAATAAACTTTTCTTCAGAATAAATATCTTTTTTGACACGTTTCTTGTGGCAAGCATTTAATTATAGTATGTTTTAACGAAAAATGGAAAACATTCAACTTAAAATGAATTATGAGGTTATAAAACCATTTAAAGCGAGTTAA
>NW_018400812.1:211-371 GCF_002168275.2 Theobroma umbraticum | reverse complement strand
AAGCGAGTAATAAGGCTTTTAAAAGAATGGGTGAATATAAATGGACTTTTCTTGCCAATGAACATCTTTTTCTTCATGTTTCTCAAGGTAGACATTTAATTATAATTTGTTTTAAATAAAAATAAAAATTCAACTTAAAATCAATTATGAGATTATAAAA
>NW_018400812.1:116-201 GCF_002168275.2 Theobroma umbraticum | reverse complement strand
CGAGTAATAAGGCTTTTGAAAGAATGGTGACTATAAATGAACTTTTGTTACTAGTGAATGCCCTTTTCTTTACGTTTCTCAAGGT
>NW_018400812.1:0-106 GCF_002168275.2 Theobroma umbraticum | reverse complement strand
TTATAATATGTTTTAACTAAAAATATAAAAAAAATGAACTTAAAAATAATTTTGAGATTATAAAATAATTTAAAGCGTGTAATAAGGCTTTTAAAAGAATGGGTGG
>NW_018400811.1:1639-1934 GCF_002168275.2 Theobroma umbraticum | reverse complement strand
TTAAAAGAATGTAACAATATACAAATTTTAATTTTTAAATAAAATAATAAGGATTAAAATAATTATAGTATAAAATTGATATAGATAAGTCTTAATGTAAAAATGTAAAAATTGACGTAAAAATTTATAAAAGTAGAATAAATAAATTTTAAATATTAACGTAAACGTATGAGAGTTAACGTAATAAGTTCATTAAGTAAAAAAAATTAATTTTAGTAAAAAATAAATATTTAAATATATATTCTCGGATTAAAAGTATTTAACGATATATAAATTTTATTTTTTAAATAAATAA
>NW_018400811.1:1529-1629 GCF_002168275.2 Theobroma umbraticum | reverse complement strand
ATAAATAATTATAATTCAAAATTGGTATAGATAAATCTTGACGTAAAACTGTAATAGTTGATGTAAAAATTTATAAGGGTGGAATAATTAAATTTTAAAT
>NW_018400811.1:1416-1519 GCF_002168275.2 Theobroma umbraticum | reverse complement strand
ATATGTGAGAGTTAACGTAACAAATCAATTAACTAAAAAAATTTTAATATTAGTGAAAAATAAATATTTAAATATATATTCTTCGACTAAATGTGTTTAACGA
>NW_018400811.1:959-1093 GCF_002168275.2 Theobroma umbraticum | reverse complement strand
AAAGTCTAATTTTAATGAAAAATAAGTATTTATATTTATATTATCGAGCTAAAAATTGACGTAAAAATTTATAAAAGTAGAATAAATAAATTTTAAATGTTAACGTAAACGTATGAGAGTTAACGTAATAAGTC
>NW_018400811.1:557-726 GCF_002168275.2 Theobroma umbraticum | reverse complement strand
ATTATAACAGTTGACGTAAAAACTTATAAAGGTGGAATAACTAAATTTTAAATACTAACGTAAATGTGTGAGAGTCAACGTAATACGTTAATTAAGTAAAAAAGTCTAATTTTATTAAAAAATAAGCATTTATATTTATATTATCAAGCTAAAAGAATGTAACAATATA
>NW_018400811.1:318-542 GCF_002168275.2 Theobroma umbraticum | reverse complement strand
AAATAAAATAATAAGGATAAAAATAATTATAGTATAAAATTGACATAGATAAGTTTCAACGTAAAACAGTAAGAATTGATGTAAAAAATTTTTAAAGTAGAATAACTAAATTTTAAATCTTAACGTAAACATATGAGAGTTAACGTAACAAGTCTATTAAGTAAAAAAAAATCTAATTTTAGTGAAAAATAAGTATTTAAATATATATTCTCTGACTAAAAGTG
>NW_018400811.1:0-308 GCF_002168275.2 Theobroma umbraticum | reverse complement strand
TATAAATTTTATTTTTTAAATAATAAATAATAATAATATAAATAATTATAGTTCAAAATTAACGTAGATAAATCTTGACATAAAATTATAACAATTGACGTAAAAACTTATAAAGGTGGACTAACTATATTTTAAATATTAACGTAAATGTATGAAAGTCAACGTAATAAGTTAATTAAGTAAAAAAGTCTAATTTTAAAGAAAAATAAGCTTTTATGTTTATATTTTCAAGCTAAAAAAATGTAACAATATACAAATTTTAATTTTTAAATAAAATAATAAAAATAAAAATAATTATAGTATAAAAT
>NW_018400810.1:5959-6090 GCF_002168275.2 Theobroma umbraticum | reverse complement strand
AAAAGTGCTATTCATCCCCCCTCTAGCACATTTACTTGGGACCAACAACACTGACATTCTATTACAGACTGTTTTAATTAAAAATGAAAAAAAATTTAACTAATATAAACTATGAGATTATAAAACTATTT
>NW_018400810.1:5788-5949 GCF_002168275.2 Theobroma umbraticum | reverse complement strand
ATAAGGCTTTTGAAGAAATGGATGACTATAAATAGACCTTTTTTGCTAGTGAGTAGCTTTTTCTTTGCGTTTTTTATGGCAGAAATTCAATTATAGCTTGTTTTAACCAAAATGTAAAAAAATTCAATTTAAAATTGATTATGAGATTACAAAACCGTTGA
>NW_018400810.1:5197-5398 GCF_002168275.2 Theobroma umbraticum | reverse complement strand
AAGCATGGGTGACTATAAATGGACTTTTCTTGCCAATGAATTCCATTTTTTCATGTTTCTTGAGGCAAACATTCAATTAAAATATGTTTTAACTAAAAATGTGAAAAAAATCAACTTAAGATCAATAATGAGATCACAAAGCCATTTAAAGTGAGGAATAAGGGTTTTGAAAGAATTGGTGACTATAAGTAGACTTTTCTT
>NW_018400810.1:4909-5187 GCF_002168275.2 Theobroma umbraticum | reverse complement strand
GGCTTTTTCTTCACGTTTCCTATGGCAGATGATCAATTATATTTTTTTCAATAAAAAATATAAAAAAATTCAACTCAAAATCATATGCAAGATTATAAAACCATTTAAACCGAGTAGTAAGGCTTTCGTAGGAATAGGTGACTATAAATAAACTTTTCTAGTCAATGAATGCTTTTATCTTCATGTTTCCCTAGGTATACATTTAATTATAATTTGTTTTAACCAATAATGTGAAAAAATTCAATTTAAAATAAATTATGAGATTATAAAACCATTTA
>NW_018400810.1:4567-4899 GCF_002168275.2 Theobroma umbraticum | reverse complement strand
TAAGCTTTTGAAGGTATGAGTGGCTATAAATGGACTTTCCTTACTGAAGAATAGCATTTTCTTTACATTTTTTGAGACAGACATTCAATTATAGCCTGTTTTAATCAAAAATGTAAAAAAAATCAACTTAAAATGAATTATGAGATTATAAAACTATTTAAAGCAAGTACTAATGTTTTGGAAGGAATGGGTGACTACAAATAGTATTTTCTAGCCAATAAATATCTTTTTCTTCACATTTCCAAAGACTAAAATTCTATTAAAGTCTGTTTTAATCAAAAATGTAAAAAATTCAACTTAAAATGAACTATGAGATTATAAAACCATTTAAA
>NW_018400810.1:4444-4557 GCF_002168275.2 Theobroma umbraticum | reverse complement strand
AGGCTTTCGAAGGTATGTGTGACTATGAATGGGCTTTTTTAGTCAATGACTGACTTTTTCTTCATGTTTCCTAGAGCAGATATTCAATTATAATCTATTTAAACTAAAAACAT
>NW_018400810.1:4304-4434 GCF_002168275.2 Theobroma umbraticum | reverse complement strand
CAACTTAAAATGAATTATGAGATTATAAAACCATTTAAAGTGAGTAATTAGGCTTTTGAAAGGATAGGTGACTATAAATACAATTTTCTTGCCAATGAATTTCTTTTTTTCACGTTTCTTGAGGCAAACA
>NW_018400810.1:4116-4294 GCF_002168275.2 Theobroma umbraticum | reverse complement strand
ATATGTTTAACCAAAAATGTAAAAAACCGCAACTCAAAATCAATTATGAGATTACAAAGCCATTTAAAGTGAGTAATAAGGGTTTTGAAGAAATGGATAACTATAAGTAGACTTTTTTTGTAAATGAATAGCTTTTTCTTCATGTTTCCTAAGGCAGACAATCAATTATAATTTGTTT
>NW_018400810.1:3722-3870 GCF_002168275.2 Theobroma umbraticum | reverse complement strand
TGACTTTTTCTTTACCATTCCTAAGGTAGACATTCATTTATAATCTGTTTTAACCAAAAATGCAAAAAAAGTAAACCTAAAATAAATTATGGGATTATAAAACTATTTAAAGCGAGAAATAAGGCTTCTAAAGGAATGGTAGCTATAA
>NW_018400810.1:3586-3712 GCF_002168275.2 Theobroma umbraticum | reverse complement strand
TTTGACAATGAATAACTTTTTCTTCACATTTTTTGAGACAGACATTCAATTATAGCCTGTTTTAACCAAAAAATGCAAAAAAATTTAACTGAAAATCAATTATAAGATTACAAAATCATTTAAAGC
>NW_018400810.1:3405-3576 GCF_002168275.2 Theobroma umbraticum | reverse complement strand
GCTTTCGAAGGCATGGGTGACTATAAATGGGCTTTCTATTCAATGAATGGCTTTTTCTTCATGTTTCCTAAGGCAAACATTCAATTGTAATCTGTTCGAACCAAAAAAGTAAAACAATTCAAGTTCAAATGAATTATGAGTTTATAAAATCATTTAAAGCGAGTAATAAGG
>NW_018400810.1:3282-3395 GCF_002168275.2 Theobroma umbraticum | reverse complement strand
AATTGGTGACTATAAATAGACCTTTTTTGCTAATGAATGACTTTTTTTTTGTGTTTTTCAAGGCAGACATTTAAGTACATCTTGTTTTAACTAAAAAAGTAAAAAAAAATAGC
>NW_018400810.1:3065-3182 GCF_002168275.2 Theobroma umbraticum | reverse complement strand
TTTACTTTTTTAGTTAAAACAAGCTGTACTTAAATGTTTGCCTTAAAAAACATAAAGAAAAAGTCATTCATTTGCAAAAAAGGTCTATTTATAGTCACCAATTTCTTCAAAAGCCTT
>NW_018400810.1:2740-3055 GCF_002168275.2 Theobroma umbraticum | reverse complement strand
TTAAATGATTTTATAATCTCATAATTCATTTTAACTTGAATTGTTTTATATTTTTGGTTCGAACAGATTACAATTGAATGTTTACCTTAGGAAACGTGAAGAAAAAGCCATTCATTGAATAGAAAGCTTATTTATAGTCACTCATGCCTTCGAAAGCCTTATTATTCGCTTTAAATGATTTTGTAATCTTATAATTGATTTTCAGTTAAATTTTTTTACATTTTTGGTTAAAATAGGCTATAATTGAATGTTTGTCTCAATAAATGTGAAGAAAAAGTTATTCATTGTCAAAGAAAGTCCATTTATAGCTACCAT
>NW_018400810.1:2597-2730 GCF_002168275.2 Theobroma umbraticum | reverse complement strand
GCCTTATTACTCGCTTTAAATGGTTTTATAATCTCATAATTTATTTTAGGTTGACTTTTTTTACATTTTTGGTTAAAATAGATTATAAATGAATGTCTACCTTAGGAATGGTAAAGAAAAAGTCATTCATTGA
>NW_018400810.1:2075-2253 GCF_002168275.2 Theobroma umbraticum | reverse complement strand
TCACTTTAAATGGTTTTATAATCTCATAATTCATTTTAAGTTGAATTTTTTTATTTTTTTAGTTTAAATAGATTATAATTGAATATCTACCCTAGGAAACATGAAGAAAAAGTCAGTCATTGATTAAAAAAGCCCATTCATAGTCACACATACCTTCGAAAGCCTTATTACTCGCTTT
>NW_018400810.1:991-1919 GCF_002168275.2 Theobroma umbraticum | reverse complement strand
GACTGTAATAGAATTTCAATCTTTGGAAATGTGAAGAAAAAGATATTTATTGGTGAGAAAATACTATTTGTAGTCACCCATTCTTTCCAAAACATTAGTACAAGCTTTAAATAGTTTTATAATCTCATAATTCATTTTAAGTTGATTTGTTTTTACATTTTTGGTTCAAATAAATTATAATTGAATGTCTACCTTAGAAAATGTGAAGAAAAAGCCATACATTGGCTAGAAAAGCCCATTTATAATCACCCATACCTTTGAAAGCCTTATTACTCGCTTTAAATAGTTTTGTAATCTCATAATTGATTTTAAGTTAAATTTTTTTACTTTTTTAGTTAAAACAGGCTATAATTGAATGTCTGTCTTTAAAAATGTAAAGAAAATGCTATTCTTCTGTAAGGAAAGTCCATTTATAGCCACTCATACCTTCAAAAGCTTATTACTCGCTTTAAATGGTTTTATAATCTCATAATTTATTTTAAGTTGAATTTTTTCACATTATTAGTTAAAACAAATTATAATTAAATGTATACCTAGGGAAACGTGAACACAAAGTCATTCATTGACTAGAAAAGTTTATTTATAGTCACCCATTCCTACGAAAGCTTTACTACTCGGTTTAAATGGTTTTATAATCTCGCATATGATTTTGAGTTGAATTTTTTTATATTTTTTATCGAAAAAAAATATAATTAATCATCTGCCGTAGGAAACGTGAAGAAAAAGCCATTCATTTACAAGAAAAGTCTACTTATAGTCACTAATTCTTTCAAAACCCTTATTCCTCGCTTTAAATTGCTTTGTAATCTCATTATTGATTTCAAGTTGAATTTTTTCATATTTTTAGTTAAAACATATTTTAATTGAATGTTTACCTCAAGAAATATGAAAAAATGGAATTCATTGGCAAGAAAAGTCCATTTATAGT
>NW_018400810.1:818-954 GCF_002168275.2 Theobroma umbraticum | reverse complement strand
GGGTTTTATAATCTCATAATTCATTTTAAGTTGAATTTTTTTACATTTTTGGTTTAAACAGATTATAGCTGAATATCTCACCTGGGAAACATGAAGAAAAAGCCATTCATTAACTAGAAAAGCCCATTTATAGTAA
>NW_018400810.1:558-669 GCF_002168275.2 Theobroma umbraticum | reverse complement strand
AGCTATTCACTGGCAAAAAAGGTCTATTTATAGTCATCCATTCCTTCAAAAGCCATATTACTTGCTTTAAATGATTTTATAATCTCATAGTGTTAAGTTGAATTTTTTTTC
>NW_018400810.1:134-249 GCF_002168275.2 Theobroma umbraticum | reverse complement strand
ATGAAATCAAGAATAAAGTAGCAAATACAAAACACAAAGATTTATAGTGGTTTGATCAAAGACCTACATCCACTACCTTGACTGTTCAACCAAGGATTTTTCAAATCAAATCACT
>NW_018400810.1:0-124 GCF_002168275.2 Theobroma umbraticum | reverse complement strand
AAATTTTCAAGCTTTCAGCAAGCTTTTACAATGACTTTTCACAAGTTCAACCACAACCTTTAATAATGATTTTTCCCGAGATTAATCAAAACCCAACAACTAACTTTTTCAGGCTTAGTTAGAA
>NW_018400809.1:924-1050 GCF_002168275.2 Theobroma umbraticum | reverse complement strand
TTTTTTTATATTTTTAGTTAAAACAAACTATAATTGAATGTCTACCTTGAGAAATGTGAAAAAAAAAAGCATACATTGGCAAGAAAAGTCCATTTATAGTCTCATATTCCCTCAAAGGCCTTATTA
>NW_018400809.1:756-908 GCF_002168275.2 Theobroma umbraticum | reverse complement strand
TTATAATCTCATAATTGATTTTGAGTTTAATTTTTTCACTTTTTTGGTTAAAACGGACAATAATTGAACATCTACCTTGAGAAATGTGAAGAAAAAGGCATACACTGGCAAAAAACGTCCATTTATAGTCACCCATTCCTTTAAAAGCCTTA
>NW_018400809.1:627-746 GCF_002168275.2 Theobroma umbraticum | reverse complement strand
TAAATGGTTTTATAATCTCATAATTAGTTTTAAGTTGAATTGTTTTGCATTTTTGATTAAAACAAACTATAATTGGATGTCTACCTCAAGAAACGTGAGGAAAAAGACATTCATTGGAA
>NW_018400809.1:280-482 GCF_002168275.2 Theobroma umbraticum | reverse complement strand
ACCTACTCCTTCAAAAGCCTTATTACTCACTTTAAATAGTTTTATAATCTAAAATTTTGCTTTAGGGCTCAAAGTTTTTAACATTATTGGTTAAAAAAGATTATAATTGAATGTCTAGCAAAAGTAACGTAAAGAAAAATCTATTCATAGTGAGGAAAACTCCATTTATAGTCACCCATTCCTTCAAAAGCCTTATTACTCA
>NW_018400809.1:195-270 GCF_002168275.2 Theobroma umbraticum | reverse complement strand
TCTTATAATCTCATAATTGATTTTAAGTTAAATTTTTTTACATTTTTTGCTAGAACAGACTATAATTGAATGTCT
>NW_018400809.1:112-185 GCF_002168275.2 Theobroma umbraticum | reverse complement strand
ATGTGAAGAAAAAAGCATACATTAGAATAGTCCATTTATAGTCTCATATTCCTTCAAAAGCCTTATTACTCAC
>NW_018400809.1:0-102 GCF_002168275.2 Theobroma umbraticum | reverse complement strand
TTTATAATCTCATAATTGATTTTGAGTTTCATTTTTTCACTTTTTTTGTTAAAACAGATTATAATTGAATGTCTACCTTAAGAAACATGAAGAAACAAGCAT
>NW_018400808.1:11667-14636 GCF_002168275.2 Theobroma umbraticum | reverse complement strand
TTGGTGAAACCAGATAGTATTTGAATGTCTTCTTTGAGAAACGTGAAGAAAAAGTCATTCATTGGCAAGAAAAGTCCATCTATAGTCACCGATGCCTTCGAAGGCCTTATTACTCGCTTTAAATGATTGAATAATCTCATAATTGATTTTAAGTTAAATTTTTTTACATTTTCTATTAAATATATTATAATTGAATGTCTGCCTTGGGAAACATGAAGCAAAAGTCATCCATTGGCAAGAAAAGTCCATTTATAGTCACTTAAGTCTTTAAAAGCCTTATTACTCGAATTAAATGGTTTTATAATCTCATAATTCATTTTAAGTTTAATTTTTTCATATTTTCTATTAAATATACTATAATTGAATGTCTGCCATGGAAAACATGAAGCAAAAGTTATCCATTGGCAAGAAAAGTGCATTTATAGTCGCTTAAGTCTTCGAAAGTCTTATTGCTCGATTTAAATGGTTTTATAATCTCATAATTCATTTTAAGTTAAATTGTTTTACATTTACAGTTAAAATAGATAATATTTGAATGTCCATATTGAGAAACGTGAAGCAAAAGCCATTCATTGGTAAGAAAAGTCTATATATAGTCACTCATGCCTTTGAAAGCCTTATTACTCGCTTTAAATGGGTTTATAATCACATAATTGATTTTGAGTTGAATATTTCATATTTTTTATTAAATTATATTATCATTGAACGTATGCTCTCCGACACGTGAAGCAAAAGGCATCCATTGGTAAGAAAAGTCCATTTATAGTCACTTAAGTCTTTGAAAACCTTATTACTTGCTTTAAATAATTTTATAGTCTCATAATTGATTTTAAATTGAAGTTTATTATATTTTTTCTTAGAATATATTAAAATTGAGTGTCTGCCTTGAAAAATTTGAAGCAAAAGTCATCAATTGGTAGGAAAAGTCCATTTGCAGTCGCTTAAGTCTTTGAAAGCTTTATTAGTTACTTTAAATTCTTTTATAATCTCATAATTGATTTTAAGTTGAATTTTTTACATTTTTTGTGAAACCAGATAGTATCTGAATGTCTTTTTTGAGAAACGTGAAGAAAAAGCCATTCGCTGAAAAGAAAAATCCATTTATAGTCACCCATGCCTTCGAAGGACTTATTACTCGTTTTAAATAGTTTTATAATCTTATAATTGATTTCAAGTTGAATTTTTTTACATTTTCTATTAAATATATTATAACTGAATGTCTTTCTTGAGAAACGTGAAGCAAAAGTCATCCACTGACAAGAAAAGTCCGTTTATAGTCACTTAAGTCTTCTAAAGCCTTATTACTTGATTTAAATGGTTTTATAATCTCATAGTTCATTTTAAGTTGAATTTTTTTAACATTTTTTATTAAAATATATTAAAATTGAGTGTTTGCCTTGAAAAACATGAAGCAAAAGTCATCCATTGGTAGGAAGAGTCCATTTGCAGTCGCTTAAGTCTTCGAAAGCTTTATTAATTGCTTTAAATTGTTTTATAATATCATAATTGATTCTAAATTGAATTTTTTACATTTTTGATGAAACCAAATAGTATTTGAATGTTTTCTTCGAGAAACGTAAAGAAAAAGCCATTCATTGACAAAAAAAGTTCATCTATAGTCACCCATGCCTTCGAAGGGCTTATTACGCGCTTTAAATGGTTTTATAATCTCATAATTGATTTTAAGTTGAATTTTTTTACATTTTCTATTAAATATATTATAATTGAATGTCTAACTTGAGAAACGTGAAGTAAAAGTCATCCATTGGTAAGAAAAGTCTATTTATAGTCGCTTAAGTCTTCGAAAGCCTTATTACTCGATTTAAAAAGTTTTATAATCTCATAATTCATTTTAAGTTAAATGTTTTTATATTTGTTTATTAAAATATATTAAAATTGAGTGTCTGCCTTGACAAATGTGAAGCAAAAGTCACCCATTGGCAAAAAAAGTCCATTTATAGTCGCTTAAGTCTTTGAAATCTTTATTACTCAATTTAAATAGTTTTGTAATCTCATAATTCATTTTAGGTTGAATTTTTTCACTTTTTAGTTAAAACGGACAATATTTGAATGTCTACATTGGGAAACATAAAGAAAAAGCCATTCATTGACAAGAAAAGTCCATCTATAGTCACCTATGCCTTTAAAAGCCTTATTACTCACTTTAAATAGTTTTATAATCTCATAATTGATTTTAAGTTGAATGTTTTCATATTTTTTGTTAAATTATATTATAATTGAATGTCTGCTTTAGGAAACGTGAAGCAAAAGGCATCCATTGCCAAGGAAAGTCCATTTATAGTCGCTTAAGTCTTCGAAAGCCTTATTACTCGCTTTAAATGGTTTTATAATCTCATAATTGATTTTAAGTTAAACTTTTTACATTTTTTATTAGAATATACTAAAATTTAGTGTCTACCTTGAAAAACGTAAAGTAAAAGTCATCCATTGGTAGGAAAAGTCTATTTGTAGTCACTTAAATCTTCGAAAGCTTTATTAATCGTTTTAAATGGTTTTAGAATCTCATAATTGATTTAAAGTTGAGTTTTTTACATTTTTGGTGAAACTAAATAGTATTTGAATGTCTTCTTTTGGAAATGTGAAGAAAAAGTCATTTATTGACAAGAAAAATCCACCTATAGTTACCCATGCCTTAGAAGGCCTTATTACTTGCTTTAAATTGGTTTATAATCTCATAATTGATTTTAAGTTGAATTTTTTTATATTTTCTATTAAATATATTATAATTGAATGTCTACCTTGGGAAATGTGAAGCAAAATTCATCCATTGGCAAGAAAAGTCCATTTATAGTTACCTAAGTCTTCGAAAACCTTATTACTCTATTTAAATGGTTCTATAATCTCATAATTCATTTTACGTTGAATTTTTTTATGTTTTCAATTAAAATAGATAATATTTGAATGTTTACATCGAGAAACATGAAGAAAAAGTCATTCATTTGTAAGAA
>NW_018400808.1:11305-11646 GCF_002168275.2 Theobroma umbraticum | reverse complement strand
TGCCTTCGAAAGCTTTATTACTTGCTTTAAATAGTTTTATAATCTCATAATTGAATTTAGTTCAATTTGTTTACATTTTTTATTAAAATATATCATAATTGAATGTCTGCTTAAGGAAATGTAAAGCAAAAGTCATCCATTGATAAGAAAGGTCAATTCATAGTCGCCTAAGACTTCGAAATCCTTCTTACTTGCTTTAAATGATTTTATAAACTCAAATTTTATTTTAAGTTGAATTTTATTACATATTTGGTCAAAAACATATAACATTTGACTATATACATCAGGAGACGTGAAGAAGCAACCATTCATTGGCAAGAAAAGTCCATCTATAGTCACCC
>NW_018400808.1:11208-11295 GCF_002168275.2 Theobroma umbraticum | reverse complement strand
AAGCCTTATTACTCGTTTTAAATGATTTTATAATCTAATAATTCATTTTAAGTAGACTTTTTTTACAATTTTGGTTAAAACAAATAA
>NW_018400808.1:11012-11125 GCF_002168275.2 Theobroma umbraticum | reverse complement strand
AAAGCTTTATTACTCACTTTAAAAGTTTTTATAATCTCATAATTGATTTTAAGTTAAATTTTTTCACATTTTGGATAAAACATAAAATATTTGAATGTCTACATTGGGATACC
>NW_018400808.1:9453-10912 GCF_002168275.2 Theobroma umbraticum | reverse complement strand
TGTGTAGTCACTTAAGTCTTCAGAAGCTTTGTTAATCGCTTTAAATTGTTTTATTATCTTATATTTATTTTAGATTGAATTTTTTACATTTTTGATGAAACCAAATAGTATTTGAATGTCTTTTTCAGGAAATGTGAAGAAAAAGTCATTTATTGGCAAGAAAAATCCATCTATAGTCACCCATGCCTTAGAAGGCCTTATTACTTGCTTTAAATTGGTTTATAATCTCATAATTGATTTTAAGTTGAATTTTTTTATATTTTCTATTAAATATATTATAATTGAATGTCTATCTTGGGAAACGTGAAGCAAAATTCTTCCATTGGCAAGAAAAGTCCATTTATAGTCACCTAAGTCTTCGAAAGCCTTATTACTCAATTTAAATGGTTCTATAATCTCATAATTCATTTTAAGTTGAATTTTTTTATGTTTTCAATTAAAATCAATAATATTTGAATGTCTACAAGAAACATGAAGAAAAAGTCATTCATTTGTAAGAAAAGTTCATATATAGTCATCCATGCCTTCAAAAGCTTTATTACTTGCTTTAAATAGTTTTATAATCTAATAATTGAATTTCGTTCAATTTGTTTATATTTTTTATTGAAATATATCATAATTGAATGTCTGTCTGAGGAAACATAAAGCAAAAGTCATCCATTGACAAGAAAGGTTAATTCATAGTCGCTTAAGACTTTGAAATCCTTCTTACTTGCTTTAAATGGTTTATAAACTCAAAATTGATTTTAAGTTAAATTTTGTTACATTTTTGGTCAAAAACATATAACATTTGAATGTCTACATCAGGAGACATGAAGAAGCAACCATTCATTGGAAAGAAAAGTCCATCTAAAGTTACTCATGCCTTCGAAAGCCTTATTACTCGCTTTAAATAATTTTATAATCTAGTAATTCATTTTAAGCAGAATTGTTTTACAGTTTTGGTTAAAACAAATAATATTTGAATGTTTACATTAAGAAACGTGAAGAAAAGGCCATTCATTAGTAAAAAAAGTCCATCTATAGTCACCCATACCTTCGAAAGCTTTATTATTCACTTTAAAAGGTTTTATAATCTCATAATTGATTTTAAGTTAAATTTTTTCACATTTTTATATAAAACTTAAAATATTTGAATGTCTACATCAGGATACGTATAGAGAAAGGCAATCATTGGTAAAAAAAGTCCATTTATAGTCACCTATGGCTTCGAAAGATTTAATATTCACTTTAAATGGTTTTATAATCTCATAATTGATTTTAAGTTGAATTGTTTTACATTTTGGTCAAACAAATAATATTTGAATGTTTGCATTGAGAAACATAAAGAAAAAGCCATTCATTGGCGAGAAGAGCCCATCTATGGTCACCCATACCTTTAGAAGCGTTACTACTCGCTTTCAATGGTTTTATAATCTGATAATTAATTTTAAGTTGAATTTTTTTACATTTTTTGTTA
>NW_018400808.1:8835-9058 GCF_002168275.2 Theobroma umbraticum | reverse complement strand
AATATATTATAATTGAATGTCTACCTCAGAAAATATGAAGAAAAATCATCCATTATCAAGAAAAGTCCATTTATGGTCACTTAAGTATTCGGAAGCCTTCTTACTCGCTTTAAATAATTTTATAATTTCAGAATTGATTTTAAGTTGAATTTATTTGCATTTTAGGTTAAAACAGATCATATTTGAATGTCTACATCGAGAAACCTGAAGAAAAAGCTATTCA
>NW_018400808.1:8589-8825 GCF_002168275.2 Theobroma umbraticum | reverse complement strand
AAGTCCATCTATAGTCACCCATGCTTTTGAAAGCCTTATCACTCGCTTTAAATGGTTTTATAATCTCATAATTGGTTTTACGTTGAATTTTTTTATATTTTTAGTGCAACCAGATAGTTTTTGAATATCTACATTAGGAAACGTGAGGGAAAAGCCAATCATTGGCAAGAAAAGTCTATCATATAGTCACTTATGCCTTCGAAAGCCTTATTACTCACTTTAAATGGTTTTTTAAT
>NW_018400808.1:8255-8579 GCF_002168275.2 Theobroma umbraticum | reverse complement strand
ATTTTTAGTTGAATTTTTTTACAGTTTTTGTTAAAGCATATTGTAATTGAATATTTGCCTTGAGAAACATGAAGCAAAAGTCATCCATTGGTAAGAAAAGCCCATTTATGGTCGTTTAAGTCATCTAAAGCCTTACTACTCGCTTTATATGGTTTTATAAGCTCATAATTGATTTTAAGTTAGATTTTCTTATATTTTTAGATAAAACAAATAATATTTGAATGTCTACGTCAGGAAACCTAAAGAAAAAGCCATTCATTAGCAAAAAAAGTCCATCTATAATTACCCATGTCTTTGAAAGCCTTATTACTCATTTTAAATGGA
>NW_018400808.1:8151-8245 GCF_002168275.2 Theobroma umbraticum | reverse complement strand
CATAATTGATTTTTGGTTGAATTTTTTTACAATTTTTGTTAAATATATTATAATTGAATGTCTACCTTGGGAAACGTGAAGCAAAAGTCATCCA
>NW_018400808.1:7923-8122 GCF_002168275.2 Theobroma umbraticum | reverse complement strand
AAGTCTTCAAAAGCCTTATTACTCGCTTTAAATGGATTTATAATCTCACAATTAATTGTAAATTGAATTTTTTTACATTTTTTGATAAATAGATAATATTTGAATGTCTGTATTAGAAAACATGAAGAAAAAGCCATTTATTTGCAAGAAAAGTCCATTGATAACTCTATTATATAGAGTTATTTTGACTCATTTTGGG
>NW_018400808.1:7698-7823 GCF_002168275.2 Theobroma umbraticum | reverse complement strand
GATGACTTAAGCAACCATAAATGGGCTTTTCTTACCAATGGATGACTTTTGCTTCACGTTTCTCAAGGTAAATTTTCAATTACAATATGCTTTAACAAAAATTGTAAAAAAATTCAACTAAAAAT
>NW_018400808.1:7427-7688 GCF_002168275.2 Theobroma umbraticum | reverse complement strand
ATTAAAAAACCATTTAAAGTGAATAATAATGCTTTCAAAGGCATAAGTGACTATAGATAGACTTTTCTTGCCAATGATTGGCTTTTCCCTCACGTTTCCTGACGTAGACATTCAAATGCTATCTGGTTGCACTAAAAATATAAAAAATTCAACGTAAAACCAATTATGAGATTATAAAACCATTTAAAGCAAGTGATAAAGCTTTCAAAGGCATGGGTGACTATAGATGGACTTTTCTTGCCAATGAATAGCTTTTTCTTC
>NW_018400808.1:7171-7406 GCF_002168275.2 Theobroma umbraticum | reverse complement strand
CAAATATTATCTGTTTTAACCTAAAATGAAAATAAATTCAACTTAAAATCAATAATAAAATTATAAAATTATTTAAAGCGAGTAATAAAGCTTTCGAATACTTAAGTGACCATAAATGGGCTTTTCTTGCCAATGGATGACTTTCATTCACATTTCTAGAGGCAGACATTCAATTATAACATATTTTAACAAAAAATATAAAAACATTCAACTTAAAATCAATTATGAGATTATA
>NW_018400808.1:7026-7146 GCF_002168275.2 Theobroma umbraticum | reverse complement strand
CTTTCGAAGACCTAAGTGACTATAAATTGACTTTTCTTACCAATGGATGAGTTTGCTTCACGTTTTCCGAGAAAAACATTCAATTATAATATATTTTAACAAAATGTGTGAAAAAATTCA
>NW_018400808.1:6852-7016 GCF_002168275.2 Theobroma umbraticum | reverse complement strand
AATTATGATATTATAAAACCATTTAAAGCAAGTAATAAGACTTTCGAAGGCATGAGTGACTACAAATGGACCTTCCTTGCCAACGAATAGCTTTTTCTTCATGTTTCTTAAGATAGACATTTAGATATTATATGTTTTAATCAAAAATGTAAAAAAATTTAACT
>NW_018400808.1:6552-6696 GCF_002168275.2 Theobroma umbraticum | reverse complement strand
GGTATGGGTGACCATAGATGGGCTCTTCTTGCCAATGAATGACTTTTTCTTTATATTTCTCCATGCAAACATTCAAATATTATTTGTTTGACAAAAATGTAAAACAATTCAACTTAAAATCAATTATGAGATTATAAAACCATT
>NW_018400808.1:5226-6452 GCF_002168275.2 Theobroma umbraticum | reverse complement strand
ATTTAATAAAAATTATAAAAACATTCAACTAAAAATCAATTATGGGATTATAAATCCATTTAAAATGAGTAATAAGGCTTTCGACGACATGGGTGATTATAGATGGACTTTTCTTTGCCAATGAATGGCTTTTTCGTTAGGTTTCCTGATGTAGACATTCAAATATTATCTGTTTTATCCAAAAATATAAAAAAATCTAACTTAAAATCAATTATGAGCTTCTAAAACCATATAAAGCGAGTAATAAGGCTTTAGATGACTTAAGCAACCATAAATAGGCTTTTCTTACCAAAGCATGACTTTTGCTTCATGTTTCTCAAGGAAAATATTCAATTACAATATTCTTTAACAAAAACTGTAAAAACATTCAACTAAAAATCAATTAGAAGATTAAAAAATAATTTAAAGTGAGTAATAAGGCTTTCGAAGGCATAAGTGACTATAGATAGACTTTTCTTGCCAATGATTGGCTTTTCTATCACACTTCCTGACGTAGACATTCAAATACTATCTGGTTGCACTAAAAATGTAAAAAATTTAATGTAAAACCAATTATGAGATTATAAAACCATTTAAGGCAAGTGATAAAGCTTTCAAAGGCATGGGTGACTATAGATGAACTTTTCTTGCCAATGAATACCTTTTTCTTCAAGTTTCCCTATGTAGACATTCAAATATTATCTGTTTTAACCTAAAATACAAATAAATTCAACTTAAAATTAATAATGAAATTATAAAATTATTTAAAGCGAGTACTAAGGCTTCCGAATACTTAAGTGACCATAAATGGGCTTTTCTTGCCAATGGATGATTTTCATTCACATTTCCAGAGGCAGACATTCAATTATAACATATTTTAACAAAAAATGTAAAAACATTATACTTAAAATCAATTATGAGATTATAAAACCATTTAAAGCGACTAATAAGGCTTTCGAAGACCTAAGTGACTATAAATTGACTTTTCTTACCAATGAATGAGTTTTGCTTCATGTTTCCCAAGAAAAACATTCAATTATAATATATTTTAACAAAATGTGTGAAAAAATTCAACTTAAAATCAATTATGATATTATAAAACTATTTAAAGCGAGTAATAAGACTTTCGAAGGCATGGGTGACTTCAAATGGACCTTCCTTGCCAATGAATAGCTTTTTCTTCATGTTTCTTGAGATAGACATTTAGATATTATATGTTTTAATCAAAAATGTAAAAAAATTTAACT
>NW_018400808.1:4714-4882 GCF_002168275.2 Theobroma umbraticum | reverse complement strand
ATTATGAGATTATAAAACCATTTAAAGTGAATATTAAATCTTTCGAAGGCATGGGTGACTATAAATGGACTTTTCTTATCAATAAATAGCTTTCTCTACCGATATCCTGATGTGGACATTCAAATATTTTATGTTTTATCCAAAAATGTGAAAAAATTTAACTTAAAA
>NW_018400808.1:2510-4624 GCF_002168275.2 Theobroma umbraticum | reverse complement strand
ACGTTTCTTAATGTAAACATTCAAATATTATTTGTTTTAACCAAAATTGTAAAACAATTCTACTTAAAATGAATTGCTAGATTATAAAATTATTTAAAGTGAGTAATAAGGCTTTCGAAGGCATAGGTGACTATAGATAGACTTTTCTTGCCAATGAATGGTTGCTTCTTCACGTCTCCTGATGTAGACATTCAAATGTTATATGCTTTTGACCAAAAATGTAACAAAATTCAACTTAAAATCATTTTTGAGTTTATAAAACCATTTAAAGCAAGTAAGAAGGATTTCGAAGTCTTAAGCAACTATGAATTGACCTTTCTTGTCAATGGATGACTTTTGCTTTACATTTCCTCAAGCAGACATTCAATTATGATATATTTTAATAAAAAATGTAAACAAATTGAACAAAAATAAATTATGAGATTATAAAACTATTTAAAGCAAGTAATAAGGCTTTCGAAAGCATGGATGACTATATATGGACTTTTCTTACAAATGAATGACTTTTTCTTCATGTTTCTCGATGTAGACATTCAAATCTTATCTATTTTAATTAAAAACATAAAAAATTTAACTTAAAATTAATTATGAAATTATAAAACCATTTAAAGCGAGTAATAAGAATTTCAAAGACTTAAGCGACTATAAATGGACTTTTCTTACGAATGAATGCCTTTTGCTGCATGTTTCCTATAGCAGAAGTTCAATTATAATATAATTTAATAAAAAATGCCAAAACATTTAACTCAAAATTAATTATGAGACTATAAAACCATTTAAAGCTAGTAATAAGTCCTTCAAAGGCATGGGTGATTATATATGGACTTTTTCTATCAATGATTGACTTTTTCTACACGTTTCCCAATGTAGACATTCAAATATTATCTGTTTTAACCGAAAATGTGAAAAAATTCAACGTAACATGAATTATGAGATTACAAAACCATTTAAATTGAGTAATAAAGCTTTTGAAGACTTAAGCGATTATAAATGGACTTTTCTTGCCAATGGATGACTTTTACTACACGTTTTCCAAGGTAAACATTCAATTATATTATATTTAACAAAAAATCTAAAAAAATTCAATCTAAAATTAATTATGAGTTTATGAAACCATTGAAAGTGAGTAATAAGGCTTTCGAGGCATGGGCGACTATAGATGAACTTTTCTTACTAATGGATGACTCTTTCTTCGCATTTTCCAAAGTAGACATTCACATACTATCTGGTTGCACTTAAAATGTAAAAAAATTCAACTTAAAAACAATTATGAGATTATAAATCCATTTAAAACAATTAATAAGGCTTTCGAAGAATTAAGCAACTGTAATTGGACTTTTCTTGCTAATGGATGACTTTTGCTTCATGTTTTTCAAGATAAGCATTCAATTTTAATATATTTTAACAAGAAATGTAAAAAAATTCATCTTGAAATCAATTATGAGATTATGAAACCATTTAAAGTGAAGAATGAGGCTTTCAAAGACTTAAGCGACTATAAATGGACTTTCGTTGGCAATGGATGCTTTTTGCTTCACGTTTCCTAAAGTAGACGTTCAATTATAATATATTTTAACAAAAAGTGTGAAAAAATTCAACTTAAAATCAATTATGAGACAATAAAACTATTTAAAGTAAATAATAAGGCTTTCAAAGACATGGGTGACTATAGATGGACTTTTCTTACCAATGAATGACTTTTTCTTCACATTTCTCAAAGTAGATATTTAAGTACTTTCTGTTTTAACCGAAAATGTGAAAAAATTAAACCTAAAATGAATAATGAGATTACAAAACCATTTAAATCGAGTAATAAAGCTTTTGAAGACTTAAGTGACTATAAATGGACTTTTCTTGCCAATGGATGACTTTTGTTACATGTTTTTTAAGGCAGACACTCAATTTTAATATATTTTAATAAAAAATATAAAAAAATTCAACTTAAAATGAATTATGAGATTACAAAATCATTTAAATCAAGTAATAAGGCTTTCGAAGACTTAAGCAACTATAAATAGACTTTTCTTACCAATGGATGACTTTTACTTAATGTTTCCCAAGTTAGACATTCAATTATAATATATTTAATAGAAAATATAAAAAATTCAACTTAA
>NW_018400808.1:2392-2500 GCF_002168275.2 Theobroma umbraticum | reverse complement strand
GAGATTATAAAACTATTTAAAGCGCGCAATAAGCCATTCGAAGGTATGGGTGACTTTAGATGGACTTTTCTTGACAATAAATCGCTTTTTCTTCACATTTCTCGAAGA
>NW_018400808.1:2146-2382 GCF_002168275.2 Theobroma umbraticum | reverse complement strand
ATACTCTTTGGTTTCACAAAAAATCTAATAAATTTAACTTAGACTCAATTTTGAGGTTATAAAACCATTTAAAGCGATTAATAAAGCATTCGAAGACTTAATTTTAATATGTTTTAATAAAAATGTAAAAAATGTATGACTTTTGCTATCAATGGATGACTTTTGCTTCATGTTTTTCAAGGAAAACACTCAATTTTAATATGTTTTAATAAAAATGTAAAAAAATTCAACTTAAA
>NW_018400808.1:1853-2136 GCF_002168275.2 Theobroma umbraticum | reverse complement strand
AGATTATAAAACCATTTAAATCAAGTAATAAGGCTTTTGAAGACTTAAGCGACTATAAATAGACTTTTCTTGTCAATGGATGACTTTGCTTCACGTTTCCCAAGGAAGATATTCAGTTATAATATATTTAATAGCAAATGTAAAAAAATTAACTTAAAATCAATTATAAGATTATAAAATTATTTAAAGTGAGTAATAAGTCCTTCAAAGGCATCGATGACTATAGATGGACTTTTCTTACTAGTGAATGGCTTTTTCTTAATGTTTCCCGAAGAATACATTC
>NW_018400808.1:1479-1690 GCF_002168275.2 Theobroma umbraticum | reverse complement strand
ATGAGATTATAAAAGCATTTAAAGGAATTAATAAAGCTTTCGAAGACTTAAGCGACTGCAAATGGACTTTTCCTGCCAATTGATGACTTTTGCTTCACATTTTTGAAGCAGACACTCAATTATAATATGTTTTAACAAAAAATATAAAAAAATTTAGCTTAAAATCAAATATGAGATTATGAAACTATTTAAAGCAAGTAATAAGGCTTTT
>NW_018400808.1:1334-1469 GCF_002168275.2 Theobroma umbraticum | reverse complement strand
GGTGACTATAGATGGACTTTTCTTGCCAATGAATGGCTTTTTCTTCAAGTTTCCTGAAGTAAATATTCAAATACTATCTGGTTTCACTAAAAATGTAAAAATTCAACTTAAAACCAATTATGAGATTATAAAACT
>NW_018400808.1:1002-1324 GCF_002168275.2 Theobroma umbraticum | reverse complement strand
ATTAATAAAGCTTTTGAAGGCTTAATCGACTGCATATAGACTTTCCTTGCCAATGGATGACTTTGCTTCACGTTTTTCAAGGCAAACACTCAATTTTAATATATTTTAATAAAAAATGTAAAATAATTCAATTTAAAATTAATTATGAGATTATAAAACTATTTAAGGCGAGTAATAAGGCTTTCAAAGACTTAGGTGACTATATATGGACTTTTCTTGTCAATGGATGCCTTTTGTTTCACGTTTCCTGAAGTAGACGTTCAATTAGAATATATTCAAACAAAAAAGGTAAAAAAACTCAAATTAAAATCAATTATGAGAT
>NW_018400808.1:500-992 GCF_002168275.2 Theobroma umbraticum | reverse complement strand
TTTAAAGTGAGTAACAAGGCTTTCAAAGACTTAAGCGATTATAAATTGACCTTTCTTGCCAATGGATGATTTTTACTTCATGTTTCCCGAGGCAGACATTCAATGTACATATATATGTGACGACAAAAATATTTAAAAAATTCTAACTCCAAATCAATTATGAAATTATAAGAGAGAGAGAGAGAATAAGGTTTTTGAAGGAATCGAAGACTATAGATGGACTTTTCTTACCAATGAATGATTTTTTCTTCACGTTTCTCAAAGTAGACGTTCAAATACTATCTTTTTTCACCAAAAATGTAAAACATTTAACTTAAAACCAATTATGATATTATAAAACCTTTTTAAACGAGCAATAAGGCTTTCGAAGACTTAAGCGACTGCAAATGAACTTTTCTTATAAATGGATGACTTTTGCTTCATATTTTTTAGGATAAACACTCAATTTTAATATATTTTAATAAAAAATATAAAAACATTTAACTTAAAATC
>NW_018400808.1:226-490 GCF_002168275.2 Theobroma umbraticum | reverse complement strand
TTATAAAATCATTTAAAGTGAGTAATAAGTCTTTCGAAGACTTAAATGACTATATCTGGACATTTCTTGTCAATGAATGCCTTTCGTTTCACGTTTCCTAAAACAAACGTTTCCTAAACCATTTTAAAATCATGTTTTTTGAAGTAGACATTCAATTATAATATATGTTAACATAAAATGTAAAACAATTCTACTTCAAATTAATTATTAGATTATAAAATAATTTAAAGCGAGTAATAAGGCTTTCGAAGACTTAAGCAACTA
>NW_018400808.1:115-216 GCF_002168275.2 Theobroma umbraticum | reverse complement strand
TTTCTTGCCAATGGATGACTTTTGCTTTATATTTCTCTAGGTAGACATTCAATTACAATATATTTAACAAAAAATATAAAAAAAACTCAACTTAAAATCAA
>NW_018400808.1:0-105 GCF_002168275.2 Theobroma umbraticum | reverse complement strand
ATAAAACCATTTAAAGCGAGTAATAAGGCTTTTGAAAGGTATAGGTGACTGTAGATGGACTTTTCTTGCCAATGAATGGCTTTTTCTTCAAGTTTCCTGACGTAG
>NW_018400807.1:2544-2690 GCF_002168275.2 Theobroma umbraticum | reverse complement strand
GAATGTCTACTTAGAGAAACGTGAAGAAAATTGTGTTCGTTGGCAAGAAAAGTCTATTATAATCACCCATTCCTTCAAAAGCCTTATTATTTCTTTAGCTTGTTTTATAATCCCATAACTGATTTTAAGTTCAATTTTTATACATT
>NW_018400807.1:1906-2035 GCF_002168275.2 Theobroma umbraticum | reverse complement strand
AGAGAAACATGGAGAAAACTCATTCGTTGTCAAGAAAAGTGCATTTCTAGTCACCTATTCCTTCAAAAGCCTTACTACTCGCTTTAACTTGTTTTATAATCTCATAATTGATTTTAAGTTGAATTTTTT
>NW_018400807.1:555-1730 GCF_002168275.2 Theobroma umbraticum | reverse complement strand
TTAGTTAAAATAGACTATAATTCAATGTCTACTTCGAGAAACGTGAAGAAAAACACATTCGTTAGCCAAAAAAGTCTCTTTATAATCACCCATTCCTTTAAAAGCCTCATTAGTCGATTTAAATTGTTTTATAATCTCATGATTGATTTTAAGTTAAATTTTTTTACATTTTTTGTGAAAACAAACTATAATTGAATGTCTACCTTGAGAAGCATGAAGAAAAAGGCATTCATTGCCAAGAAAAGTCCATTTATAGTCACCCATTCCTTCAAAAGTCATATTACTCACTTTAAATGGTTTTATAATCTCATAATTGATTTCAAGCTGAATTTTTTTACATTTTTCATTAAAACAGACTATAATTGAATGTCTAAGTTGAGAAACGTGAAGAAAAAGGCATTCATTGGCCACAAAAGTCTATTTATAGTCACTTATTCCTTCGAAAGCCTTATTACTAGCTTTAAATGTCTTTATTATCTCATAACTGATTTTAAGTTGAATTTTTTTACAATTTTAGTTAAAACGGACTATAATTCAATATCTACTTAGAGAACCATGAAGATAAATGCATTCATTGCCAAGAAAAGTCCCTTTATAGTCACCCATTCCTTCAAAAGCCTTATTACTCGTTTTAAATTATTTTATAATCTCATAACAAATTTTAAGTTGAATATTTATACGTTTTTGGTTAAAACAGACTATAATTGAATGTTTACCTCAGAAAATGTGCAGCAAAAGCCATTTATTGATAAGAAAAGTCCTTTTATAGTCACCCATTCCTTTAAAAGCCTTATTACTCATTTTAAATTGTTTTATAATCTCATAACTGATTTTAAGTTGAATTTTTTTATATTTTTTGTTAAAAGGGAGTATAATTCAATGTCTACTTACAGAAACGAGAAGAAAAACGCATTCGTTGGCAAGAAAAGTCCATTTATAGTCACTCATTCCTTCTAAAGCCATATTACTCATTTATGTTGTTTTATAATTTGATAATTGACTTTAAGTTGAATTTGTTTAAATTTTTAGTTAAAATAAACTATAATTCAATATCTGCTTAGAGAAACATGAAGAAAACTCATTCGTTGTCAAGAAAAGTCCCTTTATAGTCACTTATTCCGTCAAAAGCCTTATTACTCGCTTTAACTTGTTTTATAATCTCATAATTGATTTTA
>NW_018400807.1:0-153 GCF_002168275.2 Theobroma umbraticum | reverse complement strand
TTATTAGTTGATTTAAATTGTTTTATAATCTCATGATTGATTTTAAGTTGAAATGTTTTACATTTTTGGTTAAAACAAATTATAATTGAATGTCTATCCTGAAAAGCATGAAGAAAAAGGCATTCATTGTCAAGAAAAGTTCATTTATAGTCA
>NW_018400806.1:1045-1347 GCF_002168275.2 Theobroma umbraticum | reverse complement strand
ATTACTCGTTTTAAATAGTTTTATAATCTCATAATTGATTTTATGTTAAATTATAAGAAAAAAGCTTTCAATGATAAACAAAGACTGTTTATAGTCTCTCATTCTTTCAAAAGCCTTATTACTCGCTTTAAATGTTTTATATTCTCATAATTGATTTTAAGTTAAATCTTTTTACATTTTTTACTAAAACAGAATGTAATTGAATGCTTAGCTTGGGAAACATGAAGACAAAGGCATTCATTAGCAACAAAAGTCAATTTATAGTCTCCCATTCCTTTAAAAGCCTTATTACTCTCTTTAAA
>NW_018400806.1:583-720 GCF_002168275.2 Theobroma umbraticum | reverse complement strand
TTACTCACTTTAAATGGTTTTATAATCTCAAAATTTATTTTAATTTGAATTCTTGTACATTTTTGGTTAAATTAAATTACAATTGAGTGTCTACATTGAGAAACATGAAGAAAAAAGCCTTCATTGGTAACAAAAGT
>NW_018400806.1:116-304 GCF_002168275.2 Theobroma umbraticum | reverse complement strand
CTCTCTTTAAATGGTTTTATAATCTCAAAATTGATTTTAATTTGAATTCTTTGTGAATTTTTTGTCAAAATAGATGAAATGTCTACCTTATGAAATATGGAGGAAAAGACATTCAATGGTAAGAAAAGTTTGTTTATAGTCTCCAATTTTTTCAAAAGCCTTATTACTCGCTTTAAATGGTTTAATAA
>NW_018400806.1:0-106 GCF_002168275.2 Theobroma umbraticum | reverse complement strand
AATTTTAAGTTTAATTGTTTTTACATTTTTGATTAAAACATACTATAATTGAATGCCTACCTTGGAAAACATGAAGACAAAAGCATTCATTAGCAAGAAAAGTCAA
>NW_018400805.1:2891-3004 GCF_002168275.2 Theobroma umbraticum | reverse complement strand
CTTGATAATGAATACTTTTTCCTTCACATTTCTCAAGATAAACATTCAATTATTGCCTATTTTAATCAAAAATATAAAAAAATTCAACTAAAAATCAATTATTAGATTATAAA
>NW_018400805.1:2211-2425 GCF_002168275.2 Theobroma umbraticum | reverse complement strand
ATAAGGCTTTTAAAGGAATGGGAGGCTATAAATAGACTTTTCTTGCCAATGAATTCTTTTTTCTTCCCTTTTCTCAAGGGAGATATTCAATAATAGTCTGTTTTACTGAAAAATGTAAAAAAATTGAACTTAAATTTAATTATGAGATTATAAAATCATGTAGAAAGAGTAAAAAGGCTATTAAAGGAATGAGAGGCTATAAATGGACTTTTCT
>NW_018400805.1:1876-2011 GCF_002168275.2 Theobroma umbraticum | reverse complement strand
GTGACTATAAATGGACTTTTCTTGATAATGAATACTTTTTTCTTCATGTTTCTCTAGATAAACATTCAATTATTGTTTGTTTTAATCAAAAATGTAAAAAAATTCAACTCAAAATCAATTACGAGATTATAAAAC
>NW_018400805.1:1729-1866 GCF_002168275.2 Theobroma umbraticum | reverse complement strand
GAGTAATAAGGCTTTTGAAAGAGTGAGAGGCTATAAGTAGACTTTTCTTGCCAATGAATACTTTTTTCTTTACATTTCTTAAAATAGACATTCAATTATTATCTGTTTTAATCAAAAATATAAAAAAATTTAACTTA
>NW_018400805.1:1535-1667 GCF_002168275.2 Theobroma umbraticum | reverse complement strand
GAGGCTATATATGAACTTTTCTTGCCAATAAATGCTCTTTTCTTCACGTTTCTTCTGTTCAACATTCAATTATAGTTCGTTTTAATGAAAAATGTAAAACAATTCAACTTAAAATCAATTATGAGATTAGAA
>NW_018400805.1:1002-1148 GCF_002168275.2 Theobroma umbraticum | reverse complement strand
TAGAACGAGTAAAAAGGCTATTGAAGGAATGGGAGGCTATAAATGGACTTTTCGCATCAATGAATACTTTTTTCTTTATGTTTCTTGAGGCAGACATTCAATTATAGTCTGGTTTAATGAAAAATGTAAAAAAATTCAACTTAAAA
>NW_018400805.1:562-676 GCF_002168275.2 Theobroma umbraticum | reverse complement strand
GACTGAGAGGCTATAAATAGACTTTTGTTATCAATGAATGCTTTTTTCTTCATGCTTTTAGAGGCAGACATTCAATTATAGCCTGTTTTAACAAAAAATGTAAAAAAATTTAAC
>NW_018400805.1:0-123 GCF_002168275.2 Theobroma umbraticum | reverse complement strand
TTTAGAACGAGGAAAAAGGCTATTAAAGGAATGAGAGGCTATAAATCGACACCTTTTATCAATTAATGTTTTTTTCTTCACGTTTGTCAAGGCAGACGTTCAATTATAGTCTATTTTAATGAA
>NW_018400804.1:1309-1421 GCF_002168275.2 Theobroma umbraticum | reverse complement strand
ATAAATGGACTTTTCTTATCAATGAATGCTTTTTTCTTCATGTTTCTTGAGGCAGACGTTCAATTAGAGTCTGTTTTAATGAAAAATATAAAAAAATTCAACTTAAAATCAA
>NW_018400804.1:703-821 GCF_002168275.2 Theobroma umbraticum | reverse complement strand
AAAACCATTTAGAATGAGTAAAAAGACTATTGAAGGACTGGGAGTAAAAAGACTGTTGAAGGATTGGGAGGCTATAAATAGACTTTTGTTATCAATGAATATTTTTTCCTTCACGATT
>NW_018400804.1:0-117 GCF_002168275.2 Theobroma umbraticum | reverse complement strand
GGAGGCTATAAATGGACTTTTGTTATCAATGAATGCTTTTTTTTTCATGATTCGCAAGGCAGGCATTCAATTATAGACTGTTTTAACAAAAAATATAAAAAAATTCAACTTAAAATC
>NW_018400803.1:3690-3835 GCF_002168275.2 Theobroma umbraticum | reverse complement strand
TTTCGTGCCAATGGTTGGCTTTTGCTTCACGTTCCCCAAGGCAGACATTCAATTATATCCTTTTTTAACCAAAAATCTAAAAAGATTCAACTTAAAATAAACTTTGAGATTATAAAGCTATTTAAAAGTGAGTAATAAGGCTTTT
>NW_018400803.1:3588-3680 GCF_002168275.2 Theobroma umbraticum | reverse complement strand
GTAACTATAAATGGACTTTTCTTGTTGATGAAAAACTTTTTTCATGTTTCTCAAGGTAGGCATTCAATTATAATCTGTTTTAACTAAAAATG
>NW_018400803.1:3401-3578 GCF_002168275.2 Theobroma umbraticum | reverse complement strand
CAACTTAAAATCAATTATGACATCATAAAACCATTTAAAGAAAGTAATAAAGCTTTTGAAGGAATGGGTGACCATAAATAGACTTTTCTTGCCAATAACTGTAATTTTCTTCATATTTCTTAAGGTAGACATTCAATTGTAGTCTGTTTTAACCAACAATGTAAAAATACTCAACTT
>NW_018400803.1:3204-3391 GCF_002168275.2 Theobroma umbraticum | reverse complement strand
ATTAGTTTATAAAACCATTTAAACCAAGTAATAAGGCTTTAGAAGGCTTGAGTGATTACAAATGGACTTTTCATACCAATGGTTGGCTTTTGCTTCATGTTACCCAAGGCAAAGATTCAATTGTAGACTTTTTTAACCAAAAAAATAAAAAGATTCAACTTAAAATCAATTTTGAGATTATAAAACC
>NW_018400803.1:3094-3194 GCF_002168275.2 Theobroma umbraticum | reverse complement strand
AGTAATAAGGCTTTTGAAGGAATGGGTGACTATAAAAGGACTTTCTTGCAGATGAATACCTTTTCTTCATGTTTTTCGAGGTAGACATTCAATTATAATC
>NW_018400803.1:2994-3084 GCF_002168275.2 Theobroma umbraticum | reverse complement strand
AAAAATGTGAAAAGATCCAACTTCAAATCAATTATGACATCGTAAAATCATTTATAGCGAGCAATAAGGATTTTGAAGGTATGGGTGACT
>NW_018400803.1:2718-2984 GCF_002168275.2 Theobroma umbraticum | reverse complement strand
TTTTCTTGTCAATGAATGCCTTTTTCTTCGTGTTTCTTGAGGTAGACATTCAATTCTAGTCTGTTTTAACAAAAAATGCAAAAATACTGAACTTAAAAACAATTATTAGCTTATAAAACCACTTAAACCTAGTATTAAAGCTTTCGAACGCTTGAGTGACTATACATGGACTTTTTGGGCCAATGGTTGGCTTTTGCTTTGCTTTCCCCAATGCAGACATTCAATTGTGGCATTTTTTAACCAAAAATGTAAAAAGATTCAACTTA
>NW_018400803.1:2415-2528 GCF_002168275.2 Theobroma umbraticum | reverse complement strand
GACTATAAATAGACTTTTCTTGCTGATGAATACCTTTTCTTCATGTTTCTCGAAATAGACATGCAATTATAATCTGTTTTAACTAAAAATATGAAAAGATCCAACTTAAAATC
>NW_018400803.1:2162-2334 GCF_002168275.2 Theobroma umbraticum | reverse complement strand
ATACTTTTCTCTTCATGTTTCTTGAGGTAGACATTCAATTCTAGTTTGTTTTAACTGAAAATATAAAAATACTCAACTTTAAAACATTATTTAGTTTATAAAACTATTTAAACCAAGTAATAAGGCTTTCAAAGGCTTGAGTACCTACAGAAGAACTTTTCATGCCAATGGT
>NW_018400803.1:1661-1972 GCF_002168275.2 Theobroma umbraticum | reverse complement strand
AAAGGAATGAGTGACTATAAATGGACTTTTCTTGCTGATGAATACTTTTTCTTCATGTTTCTCAAGGTAGACATTCTATTATAATCTGTTTTAGCCAAAAATACGAAAAGATTCAACTTAAAATCAATTGTAACATCATAAAACCATTTAAAGCGAGCAATAAGACTTTTGAAGGTATGGCTGACCATAAATGGACTTTTTATGCCAATGAATGTTTTTTTTTAATGTTTCTTGAGGTAGACTTTCAATTCTAGTCTTTTTCACCCAAAATGTAAAAATGCTCAACTTAAAAACAATTATTTGTTTATAAA
>NW_018400803.1:1416-1570 GCF_002168275.2 Theobroma umbraticum | reverse complement strand
GGCTTGAGTGACTACAAATGGACTTTTCGTGCCAATGGTTGGCTTTTGCTTCACGTTCTCCAAGGCAGACATTCAATTGTAGTCTTTTTTAAGCAAAAATGTAAAATGATTCAACTTAAAATCAATTTTGAGATTATTAAACCATTTAAAGTGA
>NW_018400803.1:1174-1406 GCF_002168275.2 Theobroma umbraticum | reverse complement strand
TTTTGAAGGAATGGGTGACTATAAATGAACTTTTCTTGCTGATGAATACCTTTTCTTCATGTTTCTTGAGGTAGACATGCAAGTATAATCTGTTTTAACTAAAAATGAGAAAAAATCCAAATTAAAATCAAATATAACATCATAAAACTATTTAAAGTGAGCAATAAGACATTTGAGAGTATGGGTGACTATAAATGGACTTTTCTTGCCAATGAATGTCTTTTTCTTCATG
>NW_018400803.1:1003-1141 GCF_002168275.2 Theobroma umbraticum | reverse complement strand
TTAACCAAAAATGTAAAAATACTCAACTTAAAAATAATTATTAGTTTATAAAACTATTTAAACAAAGTAATAAGGCTTTCGAAAGCTTGAGTGATTACAAATGGACTTTTCGTACCAATGGTTGGCTTTTGCTTCACT
>NW_018400803.1:459-549 GCF_002168275.2 Theobroma umbraticum | reverse complement strand
AAAAATGTTAAAAGAGATTCAACTTAATATCAATTATGACATCATAAAACCATTTAAATCGAGCAATAAGGCTTTTGAAGGTATGGGTGA
>NW_018400803.1:325-449 GCF_002168275.2 Theobroma umbraticum | reverse complement strand
ACTTTTCTTGCTAATGAATGCTTTTTTCTTCCTATTTCTTGAGGTAGACATTCTATTCTAGTC
The DNA here is from genome assembly GCF_002168275.2 of Theobroma umbraticum. NCBI lineage: Eukaryota > Viridiplantae > Streptophyta > Magnoliopsida > Malvales > Malvaceae > Theobroma > Theobroma umbraticum. The sequence goes on along the minus strand of NW_018400803.1, from coordinate 386 downwards.
TCTTTTAACAGAAATATAAAAATACTCAACTTAAAGACAATTATTAGTTTATAAAACCATT
>NW_018400803.1:157-315 GCF_002168275.2 Theobroma umbraticum | reverse complement strand
AATAAGGCTTTCGAAGGCTTGAGTGAGCACAAATGGACTTTTCATACCAATGGTTAGCTTTTGCTTCATGTTCCCTAAGGCAAACATTCATCTGTAGCCTTTTTTAACCAAAAATGTAAAACGATTAAACTTAAAATCAATTTTGAGATTATAAAACC
>NW_018400803.1:0-147 GCF_002168275.2 Theobroma umbraticum | reverse complement strand
AGTAATAAGGCTTTTGAAGGAATGGGGGGCTATAAATGGACTTTTTTTGCCAATGAATATCTTTTCTTCATGTTTTTTGAGATAGACATTCAATTATAATTTGTTTTAACTAAAAATTGTGAAAAGATTCAACTTAAACTCAATTAT
>NW_018400802.1:1096-1229 GCF_002168275.2 Theobroma umbraticum | reverse complement strand
CCTCAAGAAATATAAAGAAACAAGTATTCATTGGTAAGAAAAGTCCATTTATAGCCACCCATTCCATTAAAGCCTTATGACTCGCTTTAAATGGTTTTATAATCTCATATTTGATTTTAAGTTAAATTTTTTT
>NW_018400802.1:450-620 GCF_002168275.2 Theobroma umbraticum | reverse complement strand
CTCATAATTGATTTTAAGTTGAATTTTTTTACATTTTTTGTTAAAACATGCCATAATTAAATGTCTACCTCAAAAAACGTAAAGAAAAAGACATTCATTTGTAAGAAAAGTCTATTTATAGTCTCCCATTCCTTCAAATACCTTATTACTCACTTTAAATAGTTTAATAA
>NW_018400802.1:0-150 GCF_002168275.2 Theobroma umbraticum | reverse complement strand
GAGAAGAAAAGTCCATTTATAGTCACCCATTCTTTGAAAAGCCTTATTACTCGTATTAAATTATTTTATAATCTCATAATTCATTATAAGTTAAATTTTTTTTACATTTTTGGGTAAAACAGACTATAATTGATTGTCTACCATAAGAAA
>NW_018400801.1:1007-2241 GCF_002168275.2 Theobroma umbraticum | reverse complement strand
ATAGAAAAAGACATTCATTGACAAGAAAAGTCCATTTATAGCCACCTATTCCTTCAAAAGCCTTCCTACTCAGTTTAAATGTTTTTATAATCTCAAAATTGATTTAAATTTGAATTCTTTGTACATTTTTTATTAAAACAGACTAGAATTGAATGTAGACCTTGAGAAACATGAAGGAAAAAGTTTTCATTGGCAAGAAAAGTCTATTTATAGTCACTTATTACTTCAAAAGCCTTATTAATCACTTTAAATGGTTTTATATTCCCAAAATTGATTTTAAGTTTAAATTCTTTAGTTTTTTGGTTAAAACATATTATAATTGAACGTCTACCCCGAGAAATATAAAGAAAATAGCATTCATTAGCAAGAGAAGTTCATTTATAGTCACCCACTTGTTCAAAAGCCTTATTACTCACTTTAAATTATTTTATAATCTCAAAATTGATTTAAATTTGAATTCTTTGCACATTTTTAGTTAAAACAGACTAGGATTGAATGTCTACCTTAAGAATCATGAAGAAAAATGCATTCATTGATAAGAAATGTCCATTTATAGTCACTCATACCTTCAAAAGTATTTTTACTAGCTTTAAATGATTTTGTAATGCTGTAATTGATTTTAAATAAAATTTTTTTTTACATTTTTGGTTAAACAGACTATAATTGAATGTTTACCTCTAGAGACATAAAGAAAAAGGCATTCATTGGCAATAAAAGTCAATTTATAGTCACCCATTCCTTTCAAAGCCTTATAACTCACTTTAAATTATTTTCTAATCTCAAAATTGGTTTAAATTTGATTTCATTGTACATTTTTCGTTAAAATAGGCTAGAATTGAATATCTACCTTAAGAATCATGAAGAAAAATGGATTTATTGCCAAGAAAAGTCCATTTATAGTCAACCATACCTTCAAAAGCATTATAACTCGCTTTAAATGGTTTTGTAATACCGTAATTGATTTTAAGTTGAATTTTTTTATATTTTTGATTAAACAGACTATAATTGAATGTTTAACTTAAAAAAATTTAAAGAAAAAGGCATTCATTGGCAATAAAAGTCCATTTATAGTCACCCATTCCTTCAAGAGCCTTATTACTCAATTTAAATAGTTTTATAATCTCAAAATTGATTTAAATTTGAATGTTTTGTACATTTTTTATTAAAATAGAATAGAATCGAATGTTTACCATGAGAAACATGAAGAAAAAAGTATTCATTGGCAAGAAAAGTC
>NW_018400801.1:236-483 GCF_002168275.2 Theobroma umbraticum | reverse complement strand
TTTGTAATGCCATAATTTATTTTAAGTTGAATTTTTCTACATTTTTTGTTTAAATAGACTATAATTGAATGTCTACCTCGAGAAACATATAGGAAAATGCATTCATTGGCAAGAAAGGTCCATTTATATTCACACATTCCTTCAAAAGCCTTATTACTCACTTTAAAATTTATATAATCTCAAAATTGATTTCAATTTGAATTCTTTGTACATTTTTGGTTCAAACAGACTAGAATTGAATGTCTAC
>NW_018400801.1:120-203 GCF_002168275.2 Theobroma umbraticum | reverse complement strand
CAAGAAAAGTCTATTTATAGTCACCCATACCTTTAAAAGCCTTATTAGTCGCTTTAAATGATTTTGTAATGCCATAATTGATT
>NW_018400801.1:0-110 GCF_002168275.2 Theobroma umbraticum | reverse complement strand
TTGTTTTTCTATTTTTAGTTAAACAGACCATAATTAAATGTCTACCTCAAGAAACCTAAAGAAAAAAGCATTCATTGGCAAGAGAAGTCCATTTATAGTCACCCATTCCT
>NW_018400800.1:5286-5376 GCF_002168275.2 Theobroma umbraticum | reverse complement strand
AAAAGAGCATTCATTGACAAGAAAAGTCTATTTATAGTCACCTATTCCTTCAAACGCGTAATTACATGCTTTAAATGGTTTTCTAATCTC
>NW_018400800.1:5187-5276 GCF_002168275.2 Theobroma umbraticum | reverse complement strand
TTAAGTTGAATTTTTTTACATTCTTCATTAAAACCGACTATAATTGAATGTTGAACACAAGAAACGTGAAGAAAAGAGCATTTATTGGC
>NW_018400800.1:5057-5177 GCF_002168275.2 Theobroma umbraticum | reverse complement strand
CATATATAGCCTCCCAATCCTTTAAAAGGCTTATTACTAGCTTTAAATAATTTTGTAATCTAATAATTGATTTTAATTTAAATTTTTTTATATTTTTGATTAAAACAGACAATAATTAAA
>NW_018400800.1:4937-5047 GCF_002168275.2 Theobroma umbraticum | reverse complement strand
AAGAAATGTGTAGAAAAAAGCATTCATTGGCAAGAAAAGTCTACCTATAGCCTCCCACTCTTTCAAAAGTTTTATTACTCACTTTAAATGGTTTTATAATCTCGTAATTG
>NW_018400800.1:4823-4927 GCF_002168275.2 Theobroma umbraticum | reverse complement strand
AAATATTTTTACATTTTTTGTTAAAACATGCTATAATTGAGTGTTTGCCTCAAGAACCATGATGAAAAAAGCATTCATTGATAAGAAAAGTCCATTTATAGCCT
>NW_018400800.1:4553-4813 GCF_002168275.2 Theobroma umbraticum | reverse complement strand
TAATAGCCTTTTTACTCGTTCAAAATGGTTTTACAATCTAATAATTGATTTTGAGTTGAATTTTTTTATATTTTTGATTAAACAGACAATAATTGAATGTCTATTTCAAGGAATATGAAGAAAAAAGCATTCATTGGCAAGAAAAGTCTATTTAGCCTCTCATTCCTTCAAAAGCCTCATTACTCAGTTTAAATAGTTTTATAATTTAATAATTGATTTTAAGTTAAATTTTTTTATATTTTTGATTAAAACAGATAATA
>NW_018400800.1:4408-4518 GCF_002168275.2 Theobroma umbraticum | reverse complement strand
GTATTCATTATCAAGAAAAGTCCATTTATAGTCACCTATTCCTTCAAAAGCCTTCTTACTCACTTTAAATGATTTTATAATGTCATAATTGATTTTAAGTTGAAATTTTT
>NW_018400800.1:4286-4398 GCF_002168275.2 Theobroma umbraticum | reverse complement strand
TATTAAAATAGACTATAATTGAATGTCTGTCCTGATAAACATGAAGAAAAAAGTATTTATTGATAAAACAAAGTCTATTTATAGCCTCTCATTCCTTTAATAGCCTTTTTAC
>NW_018400800.1:3716-3845 GCF_002168275.2 Theobroma umbraticum | reverse complement strand
TCTAGTCTCATAATTAATTTTAAGTTAAATTTTTTTACATTTTTTGTTAAAACAAGCTATAATTGAATGTGTGTCTTGAGAATCGTGAAGAAAAAAGCATTCATTGATAAAAAAAGTCTATTTATAGCC
>NW_018400800.1:2985-3182 GCF_002168275.2 Theobroma umbraticum | reverse complement strand
TTATTACTCGCTTTAAATGGTTTTCTAATCTCATAACTGATTTTAAGTTGAATTGTTTTACATTTTTCATTAAATCAGACTATAATTGAATGTTTTCCACAAGAAACATGAAGGAAAAAGCATTCAGTGATACGAAAAAGTCCATTAATAGCCTCTCATTCCTTCAACAGCCTTTTTACTCGTTCCAAATGGTTTTA
>NW_018400800.1:2799-2947 GCF_002168275.2 Theobroma umbraticum | reverse complement strand
ATTTTTTTACATTTTTCATTAAAACAGACTATAATTGAATGTTTTCCTTAAGAAGCTTGAGGAAAAAAGCATTCATTGGCAACAAAAGTCTATGTACAGCCTCCCATTCCTTCAAAAGTCTTATTACTCACTTTAAATGGTTTTATAA
>NW_018400800.1:2465-2626 GCF_002168275.2 Theobroma umbraticum | reverse complement strand
ACATTTTTGATTAAAACAGACTATAATTGAATATTTATCTCGAGAAACATGAAAACAAGAGTATTCATTGACAAGAAAAGTCTATTTATAGTCACCTATTCCTTCAAAAGCCTAACTACATGCTTTAAATGGTTTTCTAATCTCATATGTGATTTTAAGTT
>NW_018400800.1:2244-2455 GCF_002168275.2 Theobroma umbraticum | reverse complement strand
ACATTTTTCATTAAAACAGACTATAATTGAATGTTGAACATAAGAAATGAGAAGAAAAGAGTATTTACTGGCAAGAAAAGTTCACATTCAGCCTCCCAATCCTTCAAAAGGCTTATTACTAGCTTTAAATAGTTTTCTAATCTAATAATTGATTTTCAGTTGAATTTTTTTATATTTTTGATTAAAACATACAATAATTGAATGTCTATTT
>NW_018400800.1:1804-2052 GCF_002168275.2 Theobroma umbraticum | reverse complement strand
AATTGATTTTAAGTTGAATTTTTTTACATTTTTGATTAAAACAGACAATAATTGCATGTTTATCTCGAGAAATGTGAAGGAAAATATATTCATTATCAAGAAAAATTCATTTATAGTCACATATTCCTTCAAAAGCCTTATGACACGCTTCAAATGATTTTATAATGTCATAATTTATTTTAAGTTAAATTGTTTTATATTTTTCATTAAAATAGACTATAATTAAATATCTACCTTGACAATCGTGA
>NW_018400800.1:1681-1794 GCF_002168275.2 Theobroma umbraticum | reverse complement strand
ATCATTGATAAGAAAAGTTCATTTATAGCCTCACATTCCTTTAATAGCCTTTTTAGTCATTCTAAATGATTTTATAATCTTATAATTAAATTTAAGTTGAATATTTTTACATT
>NW_018400800.1:1314-1557 GCF_002168275.2 Theobroma umbraticum | reverse complement strand
GAAAAAAGCATTCATTGGCAAGAAAAGTCTATTTATAGCCTCTCATTCTTTCAATAGCCTTATTACTAGTTTTAAATGGTTTTATAATCTAATAATTTATTTTAAGTGGAATTTTTTTATATTTTTGATTAAAACAAACAATAATTGAAAGTTTATCTCAAGAAACATGAAGAAAAAAGTATTCGTTATCAAGAAAAATCTATTTATAGTCACCCATTCCTTCAAAAGCCTTATTACTTACTT
>NW_018400800.1:975-1090 GCF_002168275.2 Theobroma umbraticum | reverse complement strand
ATTTTAAGTTGAAATTTTTTATATTTTTTATTAAAACAGACTATAATTGAACGTTTACCTTGATAAACATGAAGAAAAAAACATTCATTGATAAGAAAAGTCCATTTATAGCCTC
>NW_018400800.1:784-965 GCF_002168275.2 Theobroma umbraticum | reverse complement strand
AATAGCCTTTTTACTCGTTCTAAATGGTTTTATAATCTCATAATTAGCTTTAAGTACAACTTTTTTACATTTTCATTAAAACAGACTGTAATTGAATGTCTGCCTTGAAAAAAGTGAAGAAAAAAGTATTCATTGGCAAGAAAAGTTTTTTTATAGCCTCTCATTCCTTCAAAAGCCTTAT
>NW_018400800.1:511-767 GCF_002168275.2 Theobroma umbraticum | reverse complement strand
TTTATAATATAATAATTGATTTTAAGTTAAATTTTTTTATATTTTTGATTAAAATAGATAATAATTGACTATCTATCTCGAGAAACGTAAAGAAAAAAGTATTCATTGGTAAAAAAAGTCCATTTATTGTCACCTATTTTTTAAAAAGCTTTATTACACGCTTTGAATGATTTTATAATATCATAATTAATTTTAAGTTCAGTTTTTTTATATTTTTCATTCAAACAGACTATAATTGAATGTCTACCTTGACAAT
>NW_018400800.1:0-138 GCF_002168275.2 Theobroma umbraticum | reverse complement strand
TTTATTAAAACAGATAATAATTGATTGTTTATCTTGAGAAACGTGAAGACAAAAGTATTCATTGACAAGAAAAACCCATTTATTGTCACCCATTCCTTCAAAGCCTTATTACTCGCTTTAAATGGTTTTCTAATCTCA
>NW_018400799.1:1130-1244 GCF_002168275.2 Theobroma umbraticum | reverse complement strand
GCAAGATTCTCTTTATTGATTGGAACTAGAGGCATTGGTGCTATTCTTTCCATCTTAATAAACTTTAAAGAGGTTATCCAATCAGACAATAAATTAGTCAAAAAGCTTCAGTTG
>NW_018400799.1:960-1120 GCF_002168275.2 Theobroma umbraticum | reverse complement strand
AGAAAAAGAATAATTTTTATATTATGTATTATCCCTATAGAATTCAAGGTTGGTTATCTTACCATTTCAACCTTAATTATGATATTTAGTTCAGTTAATTATCATTCAAATTAGGGTATGACATGCCTATTCACATTTTGAATTGTCTTCCTGACCAACT
>NW_018400799.1:545-685 GCF_002168275.2 Theobroma umbraticum | reverse complement strand
GGAAGGAAAATAGTACTTCCTTCCTTTCCTTTCTTTGGTAAGAAGGAAATAGGAAAAGAGAAGGAAAATGCACGAATTTGCACTTGTTCCTTCTTTTTAAATCTAATCCTTTTAAATTGAGAGGAAGACACTTTTTCTCT
>NW_018400799.1:158-249 GCF_002168275.2 Theobroma umbraticum | reverse complement strand
TTATGTTTATAATCAATGGTTTTATTTTTAATGATTTTTTGGATCAATCTTGAAAATTTTCTATATTAATTATGATGTTTTATTGTGGTAT
>NW_018400799.1:0-148 GCF_002168275.2 Theobroma umbraticum | reverse complement strand
TTCTTGTAGAGATTGGTTAATGAAGTTCATTCTACTAGTTCAGTTGATGGTAACTATAAAATTGTGTCAAAGCTTCTTGCAAACAAGCTTACAATAGTGATTGGAGAGGTGATTGTCGATTATCAATTTGCTTTTATTACGGGTTGAC
>NW_018400798.1:1853-1946 GCF_002168275.2 Theobroma umbraticum | reverse complement strand
AACATGAAGAAAAAGATATCCGTTGGCAAGAGAAGTCCATTTATTGTCACCCATGCTTTTGAAAGCCTTATGACTCGCTTTAAATGATTTTAT
>NW_018400798.1:1718-1843 GCF_002168275.2 Theobroma umbraticum | reverse complement strand
TTGGTTTTAAGTTGAATTTTTTTATATTTTTTTTAAAATAAATTATAATTGAATGTCTATCTCGAGAAACGTGAAGAAAAAGATATACATTGGCAAGAAAGGTCGATTTATAGTCATCCATGCCT
>NW_018400798.1:1254-1407 GCF_002168275.2 Theobroma umbraticum | reverse complement strand
GCCTTATTACACGGTTTAAATGATTTTATAATCTCATAATTGATTTTAATTTAATTTTTTTTATAATTTTTATTAAAACAGATTATAATTGAATGTTTTCCTCTAGAAACATGAAGAAAATGATATCCATTGGCAAGAAAAGTCCATTTATAG
>NW_018400798.1:644-775 GCF_002168275.2 Theobroma umbraticum | reverse complement strand
AAATGTCTATCTCAAGAAACGTGAAGAAAAAGATATCCATTGGCAAGAAAAATCTATTTACAGTTACCCATACTTTCGAAAGCCTTTTTACTCGCTTTAAATGCTTTTTTAATCTCATAATTAGTTTTAAG
>NW_018400798.1:150-276 GCF_002168275.2 Theobroma umbraticum | reverse complement strand
AGGAAACGTGAAGAAAAAGATATCCACTAGCAAGAAAAGTCCATTTGTACTCACTTATGCCTTCGAAAGCCTTATTACTTAGTTTAAATAGTTTTGGAATCTCGTAATTGATTTTAAGTTGAATTT
>NW_018400798.1:0-140 GCF_002168275.2 Theobroma umbraticum | reverse complement strand
TTATTAAAACATATTACAATTGAATGTCCACCTTGAGAAACATAAATAAAAAGATATCCATTGGCAAAAAGGTCCATTTGTAGTCAACCATACCTTCGAAAGCCGTATTACTCACTTTAAATGGTTTTTTAATCTCATAA
>NW_018400797.1:3094-3185 GCF_002168275.2 Theobroma umbraticum | reverse complement strand
TTTTAACCAAGAATGTAAAAAAATTCAACTTAAAATCAATCATGAGATTATAAAGCCATTTAAAGTAAGTAATAAGGCTTTTGAAGGAATG
>NW_018400797.1:2961-3084 GCF_002168275.2 Theobroma umbraticum | reverse complement strand
AAGGGACTTTTCTTGCCAACGAATATGTTTTTCTTCACGTTTCTCTAAGTAGATATTGAATTATAGTATGTTTTAATAAAAAATATAAAATAATTTAATTTTAAATCAATTATGAGATTATAA
>NW_018400797.1:2522-2951 GCF_002168275.2 Theobroma umbraticum | reverse complement strand
AGCGAGTAATAAGGCTTTTGAAGGAATTAGTGAATATAAATAGACTTTTCTTCTCAATGAATGACTTTTTCTATAGGTTTCCTGATACAGACATTCAATTATAGTCTGTTTTAATGAAAAATATACAAAAATTCAACTTAGAATCAATTATGTGTTTATAAAACCATTTAAAACAAATAATAAGGCTTTGGAAGGAATAGCTGACTATAAACGGACTTTTCTTACCAATGAATGCCTTTTTCTTCACATTTCACAAGGTAAACATTCAATTATAGTCTATTTTAATCAAAAACATAAAAAAATTCAACGTAAAATCAATTATGAGATTATAAATAATTTAAAGCGAGTAATAAAGCATTTGAAGGAATGGGTAATTATAAATAGACTTTTCTTGCCAATGAATCCCTTTTCTTCACGTTTCTCTAAGTA
>NW_018400797.1:2293-2438 GCF_002168275.2 Theobroma umbraticum | reverse complement strand
TGAGTGACTATAAAGGGACTTTTCTTGCGAATGAATCTGTTTTTCTTCATGTTTTTCTAAGTAAACATTGAATTATAGTCTGTTTTAATCAAAAATGTAAAACAAATCAACTTGAAATCAATTATGAGATTATAAAATAATTTAA
>NW_018400797.1:2181-2283 GCF_002168275.2 Theobroma umbraticum | reverse complement strand
AAGGCTTTTGAAGGAATGGGTAACTATAAAGGAACTTTTTTTGCCAAGGAATGCATTTTTCTTCGCGTTTCTCTAAGTAGACATTGAATTATTGTCTATTTT
>NW_018400797.1:1988-2081 GCF_002168275.2 Theobroma umbraticum | reverse complement strand
AAAGTGAGTAATAAGGCTTTTGAAGGAATGGGTGACTATAAAGGGACTTTTCTTACCAACGAATATGTTTTTCTTCACGTTTCTCTAAGTAGA
>NW_018400797.1:1776-1905 GCF_002168275.2 Theobroma umbraticum | reverse complement strand
GAGTAATAAAGCTTTTGAAGGAATTAGTGAATATAAATGGACTTTTCTTCTCGATGAATGACTTTTTCTATAGGTTTCCTAAGATAGGCATTCAATTATAGTCTGTTTTAATGAAAAATATACAAAAAT
>NW_018400797.1:1390-1604 GCF_002168275.2 Theobroma umbraticum | reverse complement strand
GCTTTTGAAGGAATGGGTGACTATAAACGGACTTTTCTTACCAATGAATGCCTTGTTCTTCACATTTCATGAGGTAAACATTCAATTATAGTCTATTTTAATCAAAAACGTAAAAAAATTCAACGTAAAATTAGTTATGAGATTATAAATAATTTAAAACGAGTAATAAAGCTTTTGAAGGAATTGGTGACTATAAATAGACTTTTCTTGCCAA
>NW_018400797.1:1087-1284 GCF_002168275.2 Theobroma umbraticum | reverse complement strand
AATTATGAGATTATAAAATAATTTAAAATGAGTAATAAGGCTTTTGAAGGAATGCGTGACTATAAAGGGACTTTTCTTGCGAATAAATCTGTTTTTCTTCACGTTTCTCTAAGTAAACATTGAATTATAGTATATTTTAATCAAAAATATAAAAAAAATCAACTTGAAATCAATTATGAGATTATAAAACAATTTAA
>NW_018400797.1:975-1077 GCF_002168275.2 Theobroma umbraticum | reverse complement strand
AAGGCTTTTGAAGGAATGGGTAACTATAAAGGGACTTTTTTTTCCAATGAATGCATTTTTCTTCGCGTTTCTCTAAGTAGACATTGAATTATTGTCTATTTT
>NW_018400797.1:799-942 GCF_002168275.2 Theobroma umbraticum | reverse complement strand
ATTATGAGATTATAAAACAATTTAAAGTGAATAATAAGGCTTTTAAAGGAATGGATGACTATAAATGGACTTCTCGCCTCAATGAATGGCTTTCTCTTCATGTTTCTCGAGGTAGACATTCAATTATAGTCTGTTTTAACCAA
>NW_018400797.1:436-637 GCF_002168275.2 Theobroma umbraticum | reverse complement strand
ATTATGAGATTATAAAATAATTTAAAGTGAGTAATAAGGCTTTCGAAAGAATGGTGACTATGAATAGACTTTTCTGGTTAATGAATGACTTTTTCTACACATTTCTTGAGGTAGGCATTCAATTATGGATTTTTTTTAATGAAAAATTGTAAAAAAACTCAACTTAAAATCAATTATGAGATTATAAAACCATTTAAAGCA
>NW_018400797.1:305-424 GCF_002168275.2 Theobroma umbraticum | reverse complement strand
TTTGAAGGAATGGGTGACTACAAATAGACTTTTCTTGCCAATGAATGCCTTTTTGTTCATGTTTCTCTACGTAGACATTCAATTCTAGTCTGTTTTAACTAAAAATGTAAAAAAATTTA
>NW_018400797.1:127-295 GCF_002168275.2 Theobroma umbraticum | reverse complement strand
AATTATGAGATTATAAAATAATTTAACGTGAGTAATTTGGCTTTTGAACGAATAGGTGACTATAAATAGACTTTTCTTACCAATGGATTCCTTTTTCTTTACGTTTCTCATGGTAAACATTCAATTATAGTCTATTTTAACCAAAAATATAAAAAAAATTAACTTAAA
>NW_018400797.1:0-117 GCF_002168275.2 Theobroma umbraticum | reverse complement strand
AGGTTATAAATTAATTTAGAGCAAGTAATAAGGCTTTTGAAGGAATGGGTAACTATAAAAGGCCTTTTCTTGTCAGTAAATAACTTTTTCTACATGTTTCATGAGGTAGGCATTCAA
>NW_018400796.1:1046-1170 GCF_002168275.2 Theobroma umbraticum | reverse complement strand
TATAGTCTCTTATTCCTTCAAAAGCCTTATTACTCGCTTTAAATTGTTTTCTAATCTCATCATTGATTTTAACTTGAATTTGTTTCACATTTTTGTTTAAAACAGACTTTAATTGAATGCTTAT
>NW_018400796.1:849-972 GCF_002168275.2 Theobroma umbraticum | reverse complement strand
TTTTACATTTTTAGTTAAAATAGACTATAGTTGAATGTCTACCTCAAGAAACATAAAGAAAAAGGCTTTCATTGGTAAAAAGAAGTCTATTTATAGTCACCCATTCCTTTAAAGGCCTTATTG
>NW_018400796.1:247-335 GCF_002168275.2 Theobroma umbraticum | reverse complement strand
TGGTTTTATGATCTCATAATTGATTTTAAGTTTAATATTTTTAGATTTTTGATTAAAACAGGCTATAATTGAATGTTTACCTCGAGAA
>NW_018400796.1:0-237 GCF_002168275.2 Theobroma umbraticum | reverse complement strand
AAAAGCATTCATTGGTAAGAAAAGTTTATTTACAGTCTCCTATCTCTTTAAAAGCCTTATTACTCGCTTTAAATTTTTTTATAATCTCACAATTGATTTTTAGTTGAATTTTTTTACATATTTGATTAAAATAGACTATAAGTAAATGTCTACCTTAAGAAACATGAAGAAAGAGAGATTCAGTGGCAAGAAAAGTCCATTTATAGTCACCCATTCCTTCAAAAACCTTATTACTCG
>NW_018400795.1:2224-2353 GCF_002168275.2 Theobroma umbraticum | reverse complement strand
TTTCGATGGCATGGGTGACTATAAAGGGACTTTTCTTACAATGGATATCTTTTTTTTTACATTTTTTAAGGCAGGCATTCAATTATAATCTATTTTAATAAAAAATATAAAAAAGTTTAACTTAAAATC
>NW_018400795.1:1749-2118 GCF_002168275.2 Theobroma umbraticum | reverse complement strand
TCTGTTTTAATAAAAAATATAAAAAAATTCAAATCAAAATCAATTATGAGGTTGGAAAATCATTTAAAGCGAGTAATAAGGTTTTCGAAGGCATCAATGTCTATAAATAGATTTTTTTTGCTAATGGATATCTTTTTCTTCATGTTTTTCAAGATAAACATACAATTATAATTTATTTTAATAATAAATATAAAAAAGTTCAACTTAAGATTAATTATCAGATTAAAAAACTTTTTAAAGCGAGTAATAAGGTTTTCGAAGGCATGGGCGACTAGAAATGGACTTTTCTTACCAATGAATATCTTTTTATTTACATTTCTCAAGGCAGATATTCAATTATAATATGTTTTAATAAAAAATATAAAAAAA
>NW_018400795.1:1470-1610 GCF_002168275.2 Theobroma umbraticum | reverse complement strand
TCCTAGGGCAAACATTCAATTATAATCTATTTTAATAAAAAATATAAAAAAATTTAAATCAAAATCAGTTATGAGGTTATAAAATTATTTAAAGCGAGTAATAAGGCTTTTGAAGGTATCAGTGTCTATAAATAGACTTT
>NW_018400795.1:1127-1247 GCF_002168275.2 Theobroma umbraticum | reverse complement strand
TCGAAGGCATGGGTGATTATAAATGGACTTTTCTTACCAATGGATTTTTTTTCTATACGTTTCTCAAAGCAAACATTCAATTATAATCTGTTTTAATAAAAAATATAAAAAAGTTCAACT
>NW_018400795.1:891-1008 GCF_002168275.2 Theobroma umbraticum | reverse complement strand
TGACTAGAAATGGACTTTCTTACCAATGGATAACTTTTTCTTCACGTTTCTTCAGGCAGACAATCAATTATAATCTATTTTAATAAAAAATATAAAAAAATTCAAAGTAAAATCAAT
>NW_018400795.1:768-869 GCF_002168275.2 Theobroma umbraticum | reverse complement strand
AAGCGAGTAATAAAGCTTTTGAAGGCATGAGTGAATATAGATGGACTTTTTTTGTCAATTGATATCTTTTTCTTCACGTTTCTTAAGGCAGATATTCAATT
>NW_018400795.1:669-758 GCF_002168275.2 Theobroma umbraticum | reverse complement strand
TTAATAAAAAATATAAAAAAATTCAAATTAAAATCAATTATCAACTTATAAAATCATTTAAAGCGAATACTAAAGCTTTTGAAGGCATG
>NW_018400795.1:542-659 GCF_002168275.2 Theobroma umbraticum | reverse complement strand
AATGGACTTTTCTTATCAATGGATATCTTTTTCTTCACATTTCAGGGGACAAACATTCAATGATAATCTATTTTAATAAAAAATATAATAAAATTTAAATCAAAATCAATTATGAGC
>NW_018400795.1:350-532 GCF_002168275.2 Theobroma umbraticum | reverse complement strand
ATTTAAAGCGAGTAATAAAGCTTTTGAAGGCATGAGTGAATATAAATAGACTTTTCTTACCAATGAATATCTTTTTCTTCACGTTTCTTCAGCCAGATATTTAATTATAATTTTTAAAAAAAAATATTAAAAAATTCAAATTAAAATCAATTATGAGCTTATAAAATCATTTAAAGCGAGTA
>NW_018400795.1:0-173 GCF_002168275.2 Theobroma umbraticum | reverse complement strand
AAATCAATTATGAGGTTATAAAATCATTTAAAGCGAGGAATAAGGCTTTTGAAGACATCAGCGTCAATAAATGGACTTTTCTTGCCAAAGGATATCTTTTTCTTCACGTTTCTCAAAAGAGACATTCAATTTTAATCTATTTTAATAAAATATATAAAAAAATTCAAATTAAA
>NW_018400794.1:2416-2535 GCF_002168275.2 Theobroma umbraticum | reverse complement strand
ATGTAAAAAATTTCAACTTAAAATCAATTATGAGGCTAGAAAACCATTTAAAGCGAGCAATAAGTCTTTTGAAGGAATGAATGACTATAAATGGACTTTTCTTGCTAATGAATGTGTTT
>NW_018400794.1:1617-1763 GCF_002168275.2 Theobroma umbraticum | reverse complement strand
GGCAGACATTCAATTATAGCCTGTTTTAACAAAAAATGTAAAAAATTTCAACTTCAAATCAATTATGAGGCTAGAAAACCATTTAAAGCAATCAATAAGTCTTTTGAAGGAATGGGTGACTACAAATGGACTTTTCTTGCCAATGA
>NW_018400794.1:1324-1438 GCF_002168275.2 Theobroma umbraticum | reverse complement strand
AAAAAAATTCAACTTAAAATCAATTATGAGATTAGAAAACCATTTAAAGCAAGCAATAAATCTTTTGAAGGAATGAGTGACTACAAATGGACTTTTCTTGCCAATGAATACTTT
>NW_018400794.1:814-966 GCF_002168275.2 Theobroma umbraticum | reverse complement strand
ATGAGATTATAAAACCATTTAGAACGAGTAAAATGGTTGTTGAAAGACTGGAAGGCTATAAATAAACTTTTGTTATCAATGAATGCTTTTTTCTTCACGATTCTCAAGGCAGACATTTAATTATAGCCTGTTTTAACAAAAAATGTAAAAAA
>NW_018400794.1:271-395 GCF_002168275.2 Theobroma umbraticum | reverse complement strand
TTTCTTGATAATGAATATTTTTTTCTTCACGTTTCCTGAGATAGACATTCAATTATTGTTTGTTTTAATCAAAATATAAAAAAATTTAAGTTAAAATCAATTATGAGATTAGAAAACCATTTAA
>NW_018400794.1:0-158 GCF_002168275.2 Theobroma umbraticum | reverse complement strand
AGATTATAAAACCATTTAAAGCTAGTAATAAGCCTTTTGAAGGATTGGGAGGCTGTATATGAACTTTTCTTGCCAATGAATGCTCTTTTCTTCATGTTTCATGCGTTTAACATTCAATTATAGTCTGTTTTAATGAAAAATATAAAAAAATTCAACTT
>NW_018400793.1:1353-1442 GCF_002168275.2 Theobroma umbraticum | reverse complement strand
TTTTATAATCTCATAATTGGTTTTAAGTTGATTTTTTTATATTTTTTGTTAAAACAGATTATAATTCAATGTCTGCCTCAAGAAATGTG
>NW_018400793.1:1219-1343 GCF_002168275.2 Theobroma umbraticum | reverse complement strand
CATTCATTGACTAGAAAAGTCTATTTATAGTCACCCATGCTTTTGAAAGCGTTATTACTCATTTTAAATAGTTTTATAATCTTGTAATTGATTTTAAGTTGACTTTTTTTGTATTTTTTATTAA
>NW_018400793.1:1113-1209 GCF_002168275.2 Theobroma umbraticum | reverse complement strand
AATTGAATTTTTACCATGAAAAACGTAAAGAAAAAGCCATTCATTAGTAAAAAAAGTTCATTTCTAGTTACCCATTCCTTCAAAAGCCTTATTACT
>NW_018400793.1:438-628 GCF_002168275.2 Theobroma umbraticum | reverse complement strand
TCGCTTTAAATGGTTTTGTAATCTTATAATTGATTTTAAGTTAAATTTTTTTATATTTTTAGTTAAAATAGGCAATAATTGAATGTCTACCTAGGAAAACATGAAAAAAAAGTTATTCATTGACCAGAAAGGCCCGTTTATAGTCACCCATGCCTTCAAAAGCCTTATTACTTGCTTTCAATGGTTTTAT
>NW_018400793.1:117-328 GCF_002168275.2 Theobroma umbraticum | reverse complement strand
AAAGTCCATTTATAGTCACCTATGCCTTTGAAAGCGTTATTACTCTCTTTAAATAGTTTTACAATCTCGTAATTGATTTTAAGTTAATTTTTTTTATATTTTTTGCTAAAACAAGCTATAGTTGAATTTTTACCACCAAAAACGTAAAGAAAAAGCTATTCATTGGCAAAACAAATCTATTTATAGTCACCCATTCCTTCAAAAGCCTTAT
>NW_018400793.1:0-107 GCF_002168275.2 Theobroma umbraticum | reverse complement strand
AAATGGTTTTATAATCTCATAATTCATTTTAAGTTGGATTTTTTTTACATTTTTAGTTAAAACAGACTATGATAGAATGTTAGTTCCTAGAAATGTGAAGATAAAGG
>NW_018400792.1:1057-1206 GCF_002168275.2 Theobroma umbraticum | reverse complement strand
TTAAATCGAGTAATAATCCTTTTGAAGGAATGGGTGACTATAAATAGACTTCTCTTCTTAATGAATTACTTTTTTTAAATGTTTCTTAAGGCAGACAATTAATTATAGTCTGTTTTAACCAAAAATGTAAAAAAATTTAACTTGAAATC
>NW_018400792.1:640-807 GCF_002168275.2 Theobroma umbraticum | reverse complement strand
TTAAAGCGAGTAATAAGCCTTTTGAAGGAATTGGTGACTATAACTGGACTTTTCTTCTCAATGAACGTTTCTTTTTGCACGTTTCTTGAGGCAAGTATTTAATTATAGTCTGTTTCAACCAAAAATGTAAAAAAATTCAACTTGAAATCAATTATGAGTTTATAAAA
>NW_018400792.1:563-630 GCF_002168275.2 Theobroma umbraticum | reverse complement strand
CGAGTAATGAGCGTTTTGACGGAATGGGTGACTATAACTAGACTTTTCTTCCAAACAAATGGCCTAT
>NW_018400792.1:157-269 GCF_002168275.2 Theobroma umbraticum | reverse complement strand
TGACTCTAAATGGACTTTTCTTATCAATGAATACTTGTTTCTATTTCTCAATGTAAATATTCAATTATAGTATGTTTTAATAAAAAATATAAAAATATTCAACTTAAAATCA
>NW_018400792.1:0-145 GCF_002168275.2 Theobroma umbraticum | reverse complement strand
TAAAACCATTTAAAGTAAGTAATAAGCCTTTTAAAGGAATGGGTGACTATAAATGGACATTTTTTCTCAATGAATAGCTTGTTTTACATTTTTCTTGAGGCAAGCATTTAATTATAGTGTATTTTAACCAAAAATGTAAAAAAAT
>NW_018400791.1:1806-1975 GCF_002168275.2 Theobroma umbraticum | reverse complement strand
TATCGATGAAAATTACGATGAAAATTTCCCTCAAAATTTCATCAATAGCACATGATTGGTAATGGGAAACCCATCGATGATGGAATATTGCGTCGGTATGTTACCTACAGAGTATTTCGTCGACAATTCGGTTGATAATGGATTTGATCTATTGGCTAATTTGTAATTG
>NW_018400791.1:1701-1796 GCF_002168275.2 Theobroma umbraticum | reverse complement strand
AAATCTATTGGGATTACCGACGAAAATTTTCATCGGATATACATGGGCAAATTATTATTTTTTGTCAAATTAAAACTTATATTAACAATGTAAAC
>NW_018400791.1:1279-1394 GCF_002168275.2 Theobroma umbraticum | reverse complement strand
ATTTGAGAAAAAAAAAATAACTTATACATACTACATAACTTTCAGTTGTAAACTTGGTCATGCAGCCACCTCTTCATCCTATAGAACTGACCAAGAAACATATGGCATTGCCAAG
>NW_018400791.1:860-1047 GCF_002168275.2 Theobroma umbraticum | reverse complement strand
TGAAAACTTTTCCTGATTTCGGCCCTAGCAAAACCCCTAAGCACGGACTTATGAACTGATCAAGAAACATATGGCATTGTCAAGAAAATCTTCATTGATCAGAACCATTAGAAGAAAATTGATTGGAAAATTCAGCATATCAAGATTTTAACCGAAGAATAAACTCATGAACTGATCAAGAAAACCT
>NW_018400791.1:692-840 GCF_002168275.2 Theobroma umbraticum | reverse complement strand
TGACCAAGAAAGACTGAAGCAAATAAAATAAAGTAAAATAGATACATAAGCATGCAATCAAAGATCACTTTCTAATACCAAACTTACCATTAAAACCATTAACAATGTTAACTTGTTAAGGGAAATTGCCAAAAGATTTGCAAATTAC
>NW_018400791.1:490-682 GCF_002168275.2 Theobroma umbraticum | reverse complement strand
ATTGATTGGAAAAGCAAATTAAGGGAAATTACCAAAAGATCATTTCTAGAAAGTTGATTGAAAACAAGAAATAAAAAATTAATTTCTAGAAGAAAGTTGTTTGAAAACAAGAAATAAGAAATTAAATTAAGTAAAACATATGTCATTGTCAAGAAAATCTTGACTGATCAGAACCATTAGAAGAAAATTGAT
>NW_018400791.1:0-164 GCF_002168275.2 Theobroma umbraticum | reverse complement strand
AAGCATGCAATCAAAGATCACTTTCCAATACCAAACTTACCATTAAAATAGTTACCAATGTTAACTTGTTAAGGGAAATTACCAAAAGATTTGCAAATTACATAAGCATGGATTGATTGGAAAAGAAAATTAAGGGAAATTACCAAAAGATCATTTCTAGAAGA
>NW_018400790.1:3581-4263 GCF_002168275.2 Theobroma umbraticum | reverse complement strand
TTAAATGGTTTTATAACCTCATAATTGATTTTAAGTTGAATTTTTTTATATTTTACATTAAAACATATTATAATTGAATCCCTGCCTTAGGAAACGTATAAAAAAAGCAGTTCATTGAGAAGAAAAGTCAATTTATAGTCATCTATTTTTTCAAAAGCCTTATTAATCAGTTTAAATAGTTTTATAATCTCATAATTGGTTTTAAGTTGAATTTTTTATATTTTTAGTTCAAACAGACTATTTTTGAATGTCTACCTTGAGAAACGTGAAGAAAAAGACATTCATTAACAAGAAAAGTCTATTTATAGTCACCCACTCCATCAAAAGCCTTATTACCCACTTTAAATGATTTTATTTTATGAAAATTGATTTTAAGTTTAATTTTCTTACATTTTTGGTTAAAACAGATTATGATTGAATATCTACATCGAGAAACGTAAAGAAAAAAGCATTTATTAGCAGAAAAAGTCCGTTTATAGTCTCTAATTGCTTCAAAAGCCTTATTAGTCACTTTAAATGATTTTATAATCTCGTAACTGATTTTAGGTTCAATTTTTTTAAATTATTGGTTAAAATAGATCATAATTGAATGACTACCTCAAGAAACGTGAGAAAATGGCATTCATTGGCAACAAAAGTCCATTTATATTTACCTATTCCTTCAAAAGCCTTATTATTCACT
>NW_018400790.1:3404-3571 GCF_002168275.2 Theobroma umbraticum | reverse complement strand
TTATAATCTCAAAATTGATTTTAAGTTCAATTTTTTTAACATTTTTTGATTAAAACAGATTATGTTTGAATGTCTACCTCATGAAACATGACGAAAAAGGCATTCATTGACAACAAAAGACCATTTATAGTCACCCATTCCTTCGAAAGCCTTATTACTCACTTTAA
>NW_018400790.1:3207-3394 GCF_002168275.2 Theobroma umbraticum | reverse complement strand
AATCTCAAAATTGATTTTAAGTTCAATTTTTTTTACATTTTTAGTTAAAGCAGACTATAATTGAATGTCTACCTCCAGAAACATGAAGAAAAATACATTCATTGGCAATAAAAGTTCATTATAGTTATTATTTCTTCAAAAGCCTTATTACTCGCTCTAAATGATTTTATAATCTCATAATTGATTT
>NW_018400790.1:2700-2833 GCF_002168275.2 Theobroma umbraticum | reverse complement strand
ATAGTCATCCATTCCTTCAAAAGCCTTATTACTCGTTTTAAATGGTTTTATAATATCGTAATTAATTTTAAGTTGAATTTTTTCACATCTTTCATTAAAACATACTATAATTGAATGCCTGTCTTAGGAAATG
>NW_018400790.1:2445-2665 GCF_002168275.2 Theobroma umbraticum | reverse complement strand
TTTATAGTCATCCATTCCTTTAAAAGCCTTATTACCCACTTTAAATGGTTTTATTATCTCTAAATTGATTTTATGTTTAATGTTTTTTATATTTTTTGTTAAAACAGACTATAATTAAATGTCTACTTTGAGAAACGTGAAGAAAAAAACTTTCATTATTAAGAAAAGTCCATTTATAGTCTCCCATTCTTTCAAAAGCCTTATTATCGCTTTAAATGGT
>NW_018400790.1:2243-2435 GCF_002168275.2 Theobroma umbraticum | reverse complement strand
CATAATTGATTTTATGTTCAATTTTTTTTACATTATTGGCTAAAATAAATTTTAATTTAATGCCTACCTCAAGAAACGTGAAGAAAAAGGCATTCATTGGCAAAACAAAGTCTACTTATAGTCACCTATTCCTTCAAAAGCATTATTACTCGCTTTGAATGGTTTTATAATCTCATAATTGATTTTAAGTTG
>NW_018400790.1:1831-2129 GCF_002168275.2 Theobroma umbraticum | reverse complement strand
CAAGAAAAGTCTATTTACACTCAGCCATTCCTTCAAAAGCCTTATTACTCACTTTAAATAGTTTGGTAATCTCATAATTGATTATAAGTTGAATTTTTTCACATCTTTCATTAAAACAAACTATAATTGAAAGCCTGCTTCAGAAAACATATAAAAAAATCTGTTCATTGAGAAAAAAATTTCATTTATAGTCATCCATTCTCTCAAAAGCCTTATTATCCACTTTAAATCGTTTTATTATCGCTAAATTGATTTTATGTTCAATTTTTTTAACATTATTGGTTAAAACAGATTATAA
>NW_018400790.1:1735-1821 GCF_002168275.2 Theobroma umbraticum | reverse complement strand
ACATGAAGAAACGTGAAGAAAAACACTTTCAATAGCAAAAAAAAGTCTATTTATAGTCACCTATTCCTTCAAAAGCCTTAGTACTC
>NW_018400790.1:1168-1326 GCF_002168275.2 Theobroma umbraticum | reverse complement strand
TTTTTTTACAATTTTTCTTAAAACAGATTATAATTGACTGACTACCTTGAGAAACATGAATAAAAAGGTGTTAATTGATAAGAAAAATCCATTTATAGTCACCAAATACTTTAAAAGCCTTATTACTTGCTTGAAATGGTTTTATAATCTCATAATTG
>NW_018400790.1:814-988 GCF_002168275.2 Theobroma umbraticum | reverse complement strand
AAGCCTTATTACTCGCTTTAAATGGTTTTATAATTTTATAATTAATTTTAAGTTGAGTTTTTTTATATTTTTGGTTAAAACAAACTATATTTGAATGTCTACCTTTAGAAACATGAAAAGAAAACATTCATTGGCAAGAAAAGTCTATTTATAGTCTCCCATTCTTTCAAAAGC
>NW_018400790.1:677-792 GCF_002168275.2 Theobroma umbraticum | reverse complement strand
TTTACAATCTCATAATTAATTTTAAGTTGAATTTTTTTGCATCTTTGCTTAAAACATTCAGTAATTGAATGTCTACATTGAGAAACATGAAGAAAAAGGCATTCATTGGCAAGAA
>NW_018400790.1:0-158 GCF_002168275.2 Theobroma umbraticum | reverse complement strand
CATGAAGAAAAAAGCATTTATTAGCAAGAAAAGTTAATTTATAGTCTCCCATTCCTTCAAATGCCTTATTACTCACTTTAAAGGGTTTATAATCTCAAAATTGGTTTTAAGTTCAATTTTTTTTACTTTTTTGATTAAAACAGATTATAATTGAATGT
>NW_018400789.1:1810-1937 GCF_002168275.2 Theobroma umbraticum | reverse complement strand
GAATTTTTATATCGAGAAACATGAAGAAAAAGATGTTCATTGGCAAGAAAAGTCCATTTACAGTTAACTATTCCTTTCAAAGCCTTATTATTCACTTTCAATGGTTTTATAATCTCGTAATTGATTT
>NW_018400789.1:1693-1800 GCF_002168275.2 Theobroma umbraticum | reverse complement strand
TTTTTTACATTTTTGTTTAAACAGACTATAATTGAATGCTTGCCCTAAAAAACATGCAGAAAAAGCCATTCATTGAAAAGAAAAATCCATTTATAGTCACCTATTCC
>NW_018400789.1:1240-1343 GCF_002168275.2 Theobroma umbraticum | reverse complement strand
GTGAAGAAACAAGCATTCATTGGCAAGAAAAGTCCATTTATAGTCTCCTATTCCCTCAGAAGCCTCATTACTCGCTTTAAATAGTTTTATAATCTCAAACTTG
>NW_018400789.1:1106-1230 GCF_002168275.2 Theobroma umbraticum | reverse complement strand
CAATTTTTTTGCATTATTGGTTAAAAGAGATTATAATTAAATGTTTAACTTGAGAAATATGAAGAAAAAAGCATTCATTGGTAAGAAAAGTCCATTTATAATCACCCATTCTTTCAAAAGTCTT
>NW_018400789.1:462-574 GCF_002168275.2 Theobroma umbraticum | reverse complement strand
TTAGAGAAACGTGAGCAAAAAAGCATTCATTGGCAAGAAAATCCATTTATAGTCGCCCATTCCTTCAAAAGCCTTATTACTCGCTTTGAATTATTTTATAATCTCATAATTG
>NW_018400789.1:143-298 GCF_002168275.2 Theobroma umbraticum | reverse complement strand
CTTGCGTTAAATTATTTTATAATCTAATAATTGATTTTAAGTTGAATTTTTTAATATTTTTGGTTAAAACAAACTATAATTGAATGCCTGCCTTGAGAAACGTGTGGAACAAGTCATTCATTGAGAAGAAAAGTCCATTTATAGTCACCCATTCC
>NW_018400789.1:0-120 GCF_002168275.2 Theobroma umbraticum | reverse complement strand
TAAATTATTTTATAGTCTCATAATTAATTTTAAGTTAAATTTTTTTACATTTTTTGGCTAAAACAGGCTATAATTGAATGTCTATGTCGAGAAACGTGAGGAAAAAGGTATTCATTAACA
>NW_018400788.1:1063-1256 GCF_002168275.2 Theobroma umbraticum | reverse complement strand
AAGCCTTATTACTCACTTTAAATTGTTTTATAATCTCAAATTTGATTTTAAGTTTAATTTTTTTACTTTTTTGATTAAAATAGGTTATAATTAAATGTCTACCTCATGAAACGTGAACAGAAAGGTATTTATTGGTAACAAAAGTCTATTTATAGTCACTTATTCCTTCAAAAGCCTTATTACTCACTTTAAA
>NW_018400788.1:836-950 GCF_002168275.2 Theobroma umbraticum | reverse complement strand
AAAAAAGTCTTTTTAGTCTCTCATTCTTTCAAAAGCCTTATTACTCATTTTCAATGATTTTATAATCTCAAAATTGATTTTAAGTTCAATTTTTTACATTTTCATTAAAAAAGA
>NW_018400788.1:415-777 GCF_002168275.2 Theobroma umbraticum | reverse complement strand
AAAGTCCATTTATAGTCTCTCACTCCTTCAAAAGCCTTATTAGTGGCTTTAAATGGTTTTATAATCTTATAATCGATTTTAAGTTGAATTATTTTTATTTTTTGTTAAAACCGACTATAATTGAATGCCTGCCTTAGAAAACGTGTAGAAAAATCAATTTATTTGGAATAAAAGTGCATTTATAGTCTCTCATTCCTTCTAAACCCTTATTAGTCGCTTTAAATAGTTTTTTAATCTCATAATTGATTTTAAGTAGAATTTTTTTTATTTTTTATTAAAACATACTATAATTGAATGCTTGCCTTGGACAACGTGTAGAAAAACTCATTTATTTGAAAAAAAAGTTCATTTATAGTCTCTCA
>NW_018400788.1:169-405 GCF_002168275.2 Theobroma umbraticum | reverse complement strand
AGCCTTATTAGTCGATTTAAATAGTTTTTAATCTCCTAATTGATTTTAAGTTGAATTTTTTACATTGTTTATTAATACAGACTATAATTGAATGCCTACCTTGATAAACGTGTGAAAAAACTCATTTATTTGGAAGAAAAGTGCATTTATAGTCTCCCATTTCTTCAAAAATCTTATTAGATACTTTGAATGGTTTTATAATCTCATAATTGATTTTAAGTTGAATTTTTTACATT
>NW_018400788.1:0-156 GCF_002168275.2 Theobroma umbraticum | reverse complement strand
AATTATAATTGAATGCCTGCCTTGGAAAACGTGTAAAAAAACCCATTTATTTGACAGAAAATTTTATTTATAGTCTCTCATTCCTTCAAAAGCCTTATGACTCATTTTAAATGGTTTTATTATCTCAAAATTGATTTTATGTTCAATTTTTTGTAC
>NW_018400787.1:4449-5906 GCF_002168275.2 Theobroma umbraticum | reverse complement strand
AAAGGAATGAGTGACTATAAATGGACTTTTCTTGCCAACGAATGCCTTTTTCTTGCCAATGATTCAAGGTAGACTTTCAATTATAGTCTGTTTAAGCCAAAAATGTAGAAAAATTCAACTTAAAATAAATTATGGCGTTACAAAACCATTTAAAGCGAGTACTATGGCTTTTAAAGGTATAGGTGACAATAAATGGACTTTTCTTGCGAATGAATACATTTTTCTTCATGATTCTCAAGGTAGACATTCAATGCTAGTCTGTTTTAACTAAAAATGTACAACGAATTCAAATTTAAATCAAATTTAAAATTATAAAACTATTTAAAGTGATTAATAAGGCTTTTGAAGGAATAGGTGACTAGATATGAACTTTTCTTGGCAATGAATGCTTTCTTCTTTATGTTTCTTAGGGTAGACATTCAATTGTAATATGTTTTAACCAGAAAAGTAAAAAAATTTGAACAGAAAATCAGTTTTGAGATTATAAAACCATTTAAAGTAATTAATAAGGCTTTTGAAGCAATAGGTGACTATAAATAAACTTTTCTTACCAATGAATTCTTTTTTCTTCATGTTTCTCATGGTAGACATTCAATCCTCATCTCTTTTAACTAAAAATGTACAAAGAATTCAAATTTAAATCAATTTTGAAATTATAAAACCATTTAAAGTTCGTAATAAGACTTTTAAAGGAGTGGGTGACTATAATGGACTTCTCTTGTCAATAAATGCCTTTTTCTTTACGTCTCTCGAGGTAGACATTCAATTAGAGGTTGTTCAACCAAAAATACAAAAAAAATTCAACTTCAAATCAATTATGACATTACAAAACCATTTAAAGCGAGTAATAAGCCTTTTGAAGGTATGGGTGACTATAAATAGACTTTTCTTTTCAATGAATGTTTGTTTCTTCATGTTTTTCAAGATGGACATTCAATTCTAGTCTACTTTAACCAAAAATGTACAAAGAATTCAAATTTAAATCAATTTTGAGATTATAAAACCATTTAAAACGAGTAATAAGGCTTTTGAAGGTATGGGTGACTATAAATGGGCTTTTTTTGCTAATGAATATTTTTTCCTTCATGTTTCTAAAGGTAGAGATTCAATCCTAGTCAGTTTTAACTAAAAATGTACTAATAATTCAAATTTAAATCAATTTTGAGATTATAAACCCATTTAAAGTGCGTAATAAGCCTTTTGAATGAGTGGGTGGCTATAAGTGGACTTCTCTTGCCAATGAATGCCTTTTTCTTTATGTTTCTTGAGGTAGACACTCAATTAGAGTTTGTTTAACCCAAAATATAAAAAAAAATCAACTTAAATGATTTATGGCATTATAAAACCATTTAAAGCGAGTAATAAGGCTTTTTAAAGTATGAGTGACTATAAATAGTCTTTTCTTGCCCATGAATGCTTTTTTCTTCATGTTTCTCAAGGTAGACATTTAATTCTAG
>NW_018400787.1:4180-4357 GCF_002168275.2 Theobroma umbraticum | reverse complement strand
CTTCTGAAGGAATGGGTGACTATAAATGGACTTTTCTTGCCAATGAATGCCTTTCTCTGTATGTTTATCAAGGTAGACATGCAATTATAGTTTGTTCAAACCAAAAATGTAGAAAAATTCAACTTAAAATAGATTAGGGCATTACAAAACCATTTAAAGCGAGTAATACGACTTTTG
>NW_018400787.1:3834-3941 GCF_002168275.2 Theobroma umbraticum | reverse complement strand
AATTTTGAGATTATAAAACCATTTAAAGTGACTAATAAGGCTTTTGAAGGAATGCGTGACTAGAAATGGACTTTTCTTGCCATTGAATGCTCTCTTCTTTATGTTTC
>NW_018400787.1:3739-3824 GCF_002168275.2 Theobroma umbraticum | reverse complement strand
CATTCAATTATAATATATTTTAACCAGAAAAGTAAAAACATTTGAACTTAAAATCAATTTTGAGATTATAAAACCATTTAAAGTG